>NC_060956.1:10490498-10790498 GCF_910589235.1 Vespa crabro | reverse complement strand
AAACTTTCGTCCTTTTCGCATTCGAAGTAATTCGCTTTCAAAAACAATGAGCTTTACATACGTTATACGAGAAGAGACGTTAATCTTGTTACTTTATATCAATTTGATATTATTAGGTAGTACTCAGTTATTTTATTTACAATATGAGTAAACACAAAAAAAAAATAATTATTCGACGTGTAGAATTAATGGTATAAAAAATATTTTTTTTCAGTTGATCCTTGTCGTCATGGCAGCTGGAATGTTTGCTCTATGCAACGGAGGAGCTATTCCAGTACCTATTGCTCCTATAGCTCCAGCCACGGATTATGATCCTCATCCGCAATACACTTACACTTACGATGTAAGCGATAGCTTGACCGGTGATTCGAAGAGTCAACACGAGAGCAGAAATGGTGACGTTGTTAGTGGCAGTTACAGCTTAATCGAAGCTGATGGTACCAGACGAATTGTCGAATACACGGCTGATCCAATTAATGGATTCAACGCTGTCGTCCACAGGGAACCTATAGCCCTAATCAAACCGATCGTTCCTGTTGCTCCTGTTGCTCCCATTGCCTACCGTCATTAACTATAACTATTCTAGATACAAATATAACTGATATCATTATTTCTCCATACAACTAGTCACACTTATCTCTGTATATCTACTCGGTTCATATTTCCTTCGTTTAACTTAATGAAGATACGAAGTTTGCTATAAATACTACAAATGCTTGCCATGAATCATCGTGATGTTTTTTATAAGTAAATTGCAATGAAGATGTTATATACTGCATGAAAATTTATTCAATATTTTATAGAAGCTTCGAGATTTTAAACTGTCCGTCGATAATAAAAAATTTTGTAGCATTGTATATAACTAATAATTTTAATTGACATTTTGTATGTATAATAAAGATATTTTATTATAATACATTTGCTTCCTGTTTACCTCTTTGATTTGATAATGTTAAAATACTTAAAACTGCTTACTGAGTATTTCTCGAAAAGAAAGAAGATTGATTACACATCTTCTGAAGACTTTTGTTTTGTATTAATCGATTGAAAATAAAAGTAATTTCGAAGAAAAATAATGCCTTTATGAAATGTTTGTGTCAAAAACATGATAACTTTTATAATTTAAATCGTAAATGTGTAATTAATATTCACCAATCGATCTATAAGAGATACTTATTTCTATATGCATTAAGATGTGATGTGACGAAGGATGAATTAGAAATTATTAAACACTGAAATAATGTAAATGAAACTATTGCAATGACCTATTTTTCTAAATCGAAAACAATGCGAATTATTGCAATTAAAGTTTCGATTGTTTTCTGTTATCTTACCAACATATATTATGAAAAAAATCGTTGAACTATCGACGAGTCGTCATTGTTTCGCAAAAGATATTTGTAGAGTACGCGAAGAAACGTGCCTTGCATTGAGAAGTATGGATTTATAAAATGTATTTCGCTGAAAGAAAAATCTATTTGTAATAAATCTTTTTTATAAGAAACTTTCTCTTTTGTACGATTACACCAGGATTTTTGAAGAATCGTACTAATTCTTTTTACACGGTACTCCACTTTTTCATCTATTGTTCTACTTCCTGAAATTATAGCGTAATGATTAATACCTTTAAAAACTATCGAAATGTCTATAAATGTATTTTTGAAAGTTTCGTTAAAATCGATTGCGTAATTTTTACGTTAAATTAGAATATAGAGCGTGAAAGACTGTATAAGACTTCATACATGCTCTTCTTTGTTGTTAGGCTTCTAGACATCGCATATAGCCTATGTTATTCAGAAAGATCTAAGTTATTAGCCAGTGAAAGATTTTATTAAATCGAATTAGTAGTTTCTGAGTTTATTTCGAACAATGGAACAAACAAACTTTGCCTCTTTATATATTGGTATAGATATTGGTCAGCTCGCCGGAAATTGGCGACAATTAATACTTAATCTTCGTTTTAAGTAATGAAAGTATTGGGTTGCCCAGAAAGTTCGTACCGATTTTATCATTACGTCACCTACCAAAAATCGGCACAATCTTTTCAGACAATCCAATAGATATCCCCGTAGGATTTCATTTACAAGCAATGTAAACCGTCTGTCGACAATACTTGTCTCTTCTTGCCCGTCACTTGTTCTGAATTTTCCGATGGCTTGCGTTGTAGGTATTGGGCACATTATTCAACAACCTTCTGTTGTCTCTCGAAATTTACTTACATCGATGTTCAATTAGCATACAATGTATACGACTCCAAGTCATTCTTGATGATTGCTTACAGAAACTAAAGGAATTTTGACCAAAATGTGAAGAAGAATAAAAAAATAAATATTTTACAAAAATTGACTTTACAAACTAAGTTTTTGATACAAAAATATTATATGGTTCTGATTTATATTATATGTTATGTTCAAAATATGTGATGTTCTATTTAAATATTCTTAACTAAATATATGAAATATTATCTTTAGATAATCAAAGAAAAATAAGAAATAGATACTGAAATCGCACGACAAATAAACAAGACGGGGCTTGTCATCAGTTTTTTTGAGTCGAACCGAGCAACCCCAATGTTCACGAAAGGTTAGCACTTGGAAAGGAAGGACGGTATGCTGAGGTGCAATTGGAAAGACTTGCTTTCGTCGAACGACCTCGGTGTACAAGGAACGTTCCTGGTCATTGGCGTATTGGCATACAGGTCGCGTGTATGCGGCACAGTTCGATATGAAGAAACATAAGCGCGCATACTCATTGTGCTTGTTGGTACACGTGCGCATCATGCCCTGGGCAAGCCCAGGTTGTATCGCAACGGTTATGAGAAGGTCGTTGAATAAAAAAAGAAGAAAGAAGATATCACCGAGAGATTAGGTGGGGGCGGTAAAGGCGGGTGTTTTGACGTGTTGCGGCTTTTGTTGCAAGGAATTCTCGCGGGTTATTGTATACGGATGGCACAAAAATGCGAGTCGCAACCGAGACGTATAAAAGTGCCACCGATTTTACCCCGAGGCATCAGTCTTCTGCCGATCCTCTTGTGGACAAACATGGCTGGCAAGGTATGTAAGGGAAGAAACATCCTAGAATCGAAGGAACCCTATAATTTTTATCAAAGGAGAAGAAATGATTAAAATCCTTGAATCCTGATCAATTTACATTACTAATACGTAAAACATTATAAATTGAAATTTGATCTTAATATGGTTAAAATGACTGTCAGATAGAATTCGAGGAATATGCCTAATTCTTTCTTCCTCCCTTTCAGTTCGTTGTACTCTTGGGATTGGCGATATTCGGGCAATGCTCAGTGGTACCTGCGGCGATACCAGCTGTAGCAACTGTTCCTGCGGCAAAACTGGAGGAATTTGACGCGACACCACAGTATAGCTTTGCTTATGACGTCCAAGACACTCTGACGGGTGACTCGAAGGCTCAGTATGAAACAAGAAACGGTGATATCGTTCAGGGTAGTTACAGTTTGATCGAAGCCGATGGAACTCGACGTATCGTCGAATACACGGCTGATCCCGTAAATGGATTCAATGCCGTTGTTAGCAGGGAACCTGTCACTGCTTTAGCTGCTATCGCCGCACCTTTTGTACCCTATGCACCCGCTGTGTCACCTTCCGTTGCAGCTGCACCTGCTGTACCAACTATTCCTGCGACTGGTCCGGATTCGGACGTTGAAGTGGTTGAAGCTAGAACGGGACCTCTAAAGAACGCACCGGCTTCGCGCGATTTCGAACTGCAACAACAGCAGCGACAACAGCAACTCGAACAGATACGCCAACAACAACAACGCCAACAAGAACAACAGCAACAACAATTGCAGCAGCTGAAACAGATACAAGAACAGCAACAGCAGACACGCCGGCAGATTCAACAACAAGTCAGACAAAAGCAACAGCAACAAGTACAGCACCAACAAGAAGGTGGTCAGCAAGAAGAACTAAAACAGGAGGAACAGCAGGAACAGAGATTTTCACCTGTCAGAGCTCTCGCCAGTCCGGTTCAACTCCGATTAGGACAGATTGAAAACGCTCAACGAGGATTAGTCCAATTACCAGCGACAAGAGCTATCGCTACTTATCCCACCTACAATGCTTACACGGCAGCATACTCATCGCCGTTTGCTTACGCGGCACCTCTTACTGGTCTTACTTATGCATCTGCACTCCTCTAAAACATATTGCTTAATCTTGACTTTTACACGACTTGTCCATCGAATGATATATTACTATTAAAATTTTAATAAATCCCTTGTAATCTTCTGAAATTGATATTTTTCTTTTATACCTCATAGCAATTAAGCTTTGTCGATGATACTTACGTTGCACCTATGAAAGCCAACAATTTTCTTTTTTATCATATATACCAAACAATTTGTTATAATTATGTACCAAACAAGATCTGAAATTGACTTGAGTAATATTTACTTCCATTTTTGGAGAAATCGAGTCACTTTTATAACATGTTTTCTCATTTCTTATTACATGAAAATGTATATGAACTAAAAAAATAAGAACATTTTAAGCAGACATCTAATCTAAATTATTTGCTCATAAGGTATACTCATTCTCATTTAAAACAATACTGCATATTGATTTTGACTGTTCTTTCTTTTTATTATGTGACAATAATTAATTATCATAATATAATTGATGTGTACAATTTATTATATCTTAATTTATTATGATATATATACATGTTCAAATAATATTACTTTATTGATACACATATAAATAATAAACAAACTCATTACAACGACTTTTATTATTATTATTTCGGTATCTTACCCTTCTTCAAAGTGTAAAATTCACGCAAGTAATATATTGAACTTTCGCGACCTCTCAAAAATAATCGAATTGCGTTGTAAGTGGGAAAAAAGAATCACTTCGTTTGTATTAACATAATCCAATGTATGGTGCACCCGCAATACATGATCGAGCGTAGGTGTAATAAAGTAAAAGTGTGGCGATCAATATCACCAATGGATAGATCGATGCCTTGTCACGTTCATCCATGGAGCCAATTCATCGTCGTTCACCGTTACGCAAAATGTGTTACGTTGACACGTATACGTTTTTACGCAATATACAATGCGAGTATGCGAGCAAGTATGCGACATCGTAATACCCCTCGACCTTCGACTACGCATTCTTGCCGCGTAACGGACTAATGCTAGGCAAATACTATTTGTTGCGTAGCAAATGCGTAATAAGATAAAAACTACGAACAATCGGCTTTTAATTTATCTGTAAGTGGCAAACATGATTCTTATGATTGAATTCAGTGTTCATAAATTAAAATTTTATAAATTAAAAAATTCATCATTATGACGTTGTTGCTTATATTTATATGCACTAAAAAAGGATATTTATTATAAAAATAGTATATTTGTTTAATTTATAACATATAATGTAGTTGTTCGTACAATATAAGTAATAATATCAAAATTGAGCAGACGCAGAAACAAGTAAGTAGATAGAACCAATTGAAGGCCGACTATATCATCATGATTACTACTTCCAACTTGATACTTTTGAAGATTTGTAACGTATAACAATTTTTCGTCTTGAATCTGTAAAGCAATTATATTTTTATTTGATTTGATATTAATTATATTACATCCATCACTTTACCCCTATTAAAAAACAATAAGAAAGTTCTAAATCTAACACAAGGATTAAAAAATAATAGTTTGTATATATTTTCTTTCTTAAATTAAAGGACAATACCTTGCAAGGACATCAGAGAGAAAAGAAAATATTTGCGAAGTTGAAGGACAACATATGTATTATATAATCCACCTGCAATTACAACGTAACGTAACTCATAATTGCTCTATAAATTCGGTCTGTATGGTTTTAATAAAAAACGGAGCACGATAAAAGGCGGCAGACATAGTAAGAGGCATGAGTGTACGATAAAAGTGAGAAAGAGAGAGAGAAGGAGAGACAGAGGCAATATATGCCTAAGGTTTCGACTTTCACCAAATAAACCAGGGCTGCAGCTGCGACCATCAGAGAACCGCGCCCAATGTCACTATGTACCTTCTCGTAATCGCGCCCTATATTACGTATTATACATACGTATAAGTCATTCGAGAAACCGGTTCACTTTTTGGTAGACCACTTCGTCAAAGTATTCGACCAAATTAACAGAATAGCAGCCGGAGATTATGGATTTCTTTATTGACTTTAATTATAAAAATGGATTTGAGGATATATATAATTAATTACTCCTTACTGTTCAGTTATCTATGCTAAAGTCTAAAAAATCTACAATATATTTAAATACGATTATATTATACAAGAACAAATAAATATAAAATATAGTACTTGGCTGAATAATATAAAAAGTCAGATCTAGACCAGAACAATAGTAATGACGAAACAATATGTAAATTGTGACAAGAACTAGACTGAATGAGAAATTTAGAAATTATTTCTCCTCAATCGTCGTTAATTTCATTCAACTTCGTAACCAGGCTATGTACATACACTGTGATACGCACATGCTGCATGTATATGTATATGTACTTCCGAAAAATACGAGTGCGGTCCATTTCGCTTCGATTACACAATCTTTTAAATCGTGTCCCGGAATTTGAACTCCTTTCTCACTCGGTTATGAATTCGACTCGTGCGATCAGCAACGATCAACGACATTGTCTTCAATAACTACCTACATGAAGTCTCTCATTCTCCTATTATTTTACTCGTCTCAATCTTCCACTAATAGATTTGTTATATATTTTTATGTCCTTGAATTGCGACTGTAAAGTTCTGCCAAGGATAACCAAGAAAAGGAATGAGGAAAACCACATATAAAAAACAAATAGACAAAATTATATCAATAACTTGTTTGAATAACGACCAAGACTCGGTCATTTAAATAAGATCAATAAAGAAAATATTAAGAGATAATTTGTTTTTTGTAGTAATATTTACATACGAAATAATATTTGCGCGGCATTGAAACGCTCATTAATTTCATCAAACGCTCATTATATTCATCTGAATCATCGTATCGTTGCCAGAATCTTTTAGCAAAAACCCTAAAGCAACATAAGTTATGATTAACAACCAAACTCCATCAAAGTAATGTATAATTTCATGGTGTATATGTACCAACAATTTCCTCAAATCGAAGCACGTACGATCTTAAGGATCCTTTCAAGCCGACGTTAAACGTTCGTAACGCGAATTAACGATGTTGGAATGTCTTTCACGTGTCAGAAGGCGTTCAAGAAAAAACAGACGAAAAATGGAGAAAGTGGGCCAATTTTGACAATAGTCAAAAAGAATTTTGGCTATGGATAGCATTTCGTGATAGAAAAGAGCTTAATCATTTTGTCATTCCTTTTGACAAGAAAGCGAAGTAAGTTATAAAATTATAAATATCCAAGCAAGTTGCGAGATAAAATGATGTATGTATGTTTCTCACAGTGATAGCGATATAAGTATACTTATCTAACAGTATAAAGATAAAGGGAAAAAAAAGGAGAAAGAGAAAGTGAGAAATCGGAGTTGTGATAGAAACAAGCCAAAAAGATTAGATTAGTAACTCAATTTAATCAGTCACATGTAGTCTGCTAAGAAAAATAAATAAGATTCGGCCTTAGTCGACAACAACGTGGTGCGTGGAGGCAAGTGTGGACTTAATGGTAAAGAGTTGGTGCAGCGTAAGAGACGGCTGGGGTAACTGCAAACTTGGCAAGGGAGGCAGGATGAGCGGCATAGGCGATGGGTGTGGCATGGGCGGCGTAAGTGACAGCTGGCGCAGCGGCAAATTTAGTGTAAGCTGGTTGCAGCGGAGTTGCGGCGTAGCTAAGAGCTGGGGCAGCTGCTAACTTGGCGTATGCTGGTGCTGCAGCATAGGCGAAAGGAGCAGCGTGAGCAACAGGGGCGGCAGCAATCTTAGCTACTGGTGCGGCATAGGCCAGAGGAGCTGCGTGGGCAACTGGGGTTGCAACGTGAGCTACTGGAGCAGCAGCTACGGCTTTAACAGCGACGGTAGCGGGTTCTTTGCGTACAACGGCATTGAATCCATTTACAGGATCAGCGGTATAGTCAACGGTGCGTCTGGAGCCATCAGCTTCGAGAAGAGAGTAGCTACCCTGAACGACATCGCCGTCACGAGTCTCCTGTTGGTTCTTAGCATCACCAGTTAGACTGTCGTGCACGTCGTAAGCGTAGCTATATTGGGGATGCGGATCGTAGTCGGCATCAACGGCTTTAGCTACTACAGCTTTTGCTACTGGAGCCACTGCAGCTACTGGAGCCACTGCAGCTACTGGAGCCGTAGCATAAGCCACAGGGGAGGCTGGGATCAAACCAGCATTAACGGCGGCCACGAGGGTGGCGAAGGCTACGAACTAAAAGAAAAAAAATAATTTGTTAGAAAAACTTCAAATTTCGCTTTAACGTTAAAACTTAAAGATTGGACATAGATGTTTTTAAAACAAGAGCTGTATCGATCCTTTACCCACCTTGAAGGCCATTGTTGAATAGACTCGGTTTGTTTGGATCGACTAAGCGACTGATGATGTCCAACGTTGATTCCCGCTGGTTTATATACTCGAGTTCGCACAGTTACTCTTTCCCCCACTATTACTTTCGGCCTACCAAACTTTGAAAGTTCGGCAAAGTTAATATCGGCTGAAGTCAACCACACTTGAACTTGGATAGTTCAAATCTCTTATGATCTATATACTTGTATATATTATTTTCGGAAGTATTAAAAATCTATGGATGTCTACAAAATTAGTATAATCTTCTAATGTTCTATGAGTTTATATTGTTCTTTATCGATGAAATGATCATTGATAATTAGTTGAAGTATCTTCTAAATAGAAAATATAGACATATTATAATAAAGAAAAAACTTGTAGATAATTCGATATCTTTAAAAAACATTGAAAAATACTAGACATTAACTTGTATTTTTAATTTTTCACGTTTTCTGCAATAGATTCTTTTTTAATCCTACATAATTTATATTGAAATAGGAATTTCATCAAAAATGAAAAGATTAAAATTATATTATATAACACTGAAATTTTATAATAACTATTTTACACTTTGTAACATAGTTTTCTTAACTTATTATGAAAATGCACATATTAAAAAACGCAACATATTTCTATAAAAAATTACAAATTTTGTAGAACAGAAATAAATAAAAAATACAGTGTTATATATTATAATATTACGGTATTATTTCTTTCTGATTTCTTTGCATTTGACAGCAAAAAAATCAAAAGGATATCCATTCTTTGTCTCTCTCACTAAGTTTCAAGTCTGGTGCCACGTATCAAAAATCGTGAACGATGGTGCGTCGCGAAAGTTTCGAAGGAAACGTGTCAGCCAGTATGTCCTGAACAGCGAACTACCTCTTCGATTGCGTCATATCTAACGTTACAGCCGGCGGGACCACGAGAAATAAGTGGAGCACTTTCATAAAGAAAAGATAGGTGGGCTGCCGAATCATTGGTACGCCCCGATCGATTGACAGCCCGTGGCAATCGAAAATCGTACCGTGCCAATCGAAAATCAAGATTTTGCTGGTTCACCGTCTTTTGTCATAGCAATACGCCCAGGAAGATTCAAGAAACTTTGATCTTAATGCGAGGAGATAGTTTTAGATCCATTTAGATCACATTACGTTCTTTCTATATTCGCATATGTTAAATCAAATAGGCTTGCATGACTTTCTTTTTTCTTACGAGTATCGTAACGAACAAATAAGAATTTGATCAAATTTTTAAAAAATCCGTAAATAAAGATATGTAACAGGTATGACAATATATCCATATATGGATCCGGATCCACTTCGATCGAGTCCTTTGTCCTATGCTTTTTTTTCTGTTTTGCATTAATTAAAAAAAGAGCAGTCAGCTTTGATTTTACCAAGTATGGGGATACTCAAGGTCGAAGAAAGAAGTTTATGGGCCACTAACCGACGACGAGCTATATACCGGATATACTTCGGTAATCCTAATTTCTCGCTTTCGATCTCTTGAAAAAATACAATATCATTATTTGAAATCTTATTATTTAGTTACAGTTAAATACCAAAACATCATTGCTTTTAACTCATCTAATAGAATAGATTGTAGCTACGTATTGTGTCTAAAGTATATATCTGGAGACTTCAATGAATGCAATTGCAAAGGAAATGAACATTTCATCAAAGTTTCTCCGATAAACAACTTGTATGAAGGAGAAAGTGGAATGTAGAAAATGTTACGAGGGTAAAAAGAAATGACAGATAGTTCGAAAGTAGGGTCAAAATGGAAAGACAAAGGATAGATTGGTAAATGGATACCTTGATAAACGGATTGAATGACAAGGTCAGAAAGAAAGGCGAGACTTGGCAGAGAAGTCTACGGTATAATTAAGTAACTCGTAGCAAGGACGTGGCCCAGTCCGAAACGATGGTTCCTCCATGGTGCCGATGATCCAACGATCACTGGCTGGTCGTGCATTGGGCGTGGTCCGATTTCTTGCTCAATTTCGCATTGCTCCGTGGCCGCGAATCGGTTGACCGTCGTAAGAACCGTCACCCGGTTACGTCAGCAGCCCCGTGAGCCCTGCTCCGTCGAGTATAAAAGCCGAAAACCATCCATCCATAGCATCATTCGCATCACAAACTACCAGATCGACAGATCTACCAATCCACTCGAAGAACAATGGCCTTCAAGGTATACCAAAAGAACACTTTTATGCGTATCGAAGAGTTGTGAATACAATCGCTTTCTTTTTCTCTTCGTTTATTACATCGTATAAATCATCGTTGCTTCGTGAAAGAAAGAGATCGTTCGTAACACGAAGCCATTGTAATCCTTCGAATATCGCCGCGAATGTAATCTATTCGAAAGCGACATGTCGATTTGCATTTCGATTCGTTTGACACACACGAATTTTAGAAACGCTCTAAGCATACGCATATAAAAAAGAGAATCATTGAATTGAACGAAATCAATTGAATATTCGAAGTATCTTCTTTTAACTAATGAATCTATTTTTTCATTACAGTTCGTAGCCTTCGCCACTCTCGTGGCCGCCGTTAATGCTGGTCTGATCCCAGCCTCCCCTGTGGCTTATGCTACGGCTCCAGTAGCTGCAGTGGCTCCAGTAGCTGCAGTGGCTCCAGTAGCAAAAGCTGTAGTAGCTAAAGCCGTTGATGCCGACTACGATCCGCATCCCCAATATAGCTACGCTTACGACGTGCACGACAGTCTAACTGGTGATGCTAAGAACCAACAGGAGACTCGTGACGGCGATGTCGTTCAGGGTAGCTACTCTCTTCTCGAAGCTGATGGCTCCAGACGCACCGTTGACTATACCGCTGATCCTGTAAATGGATTCAATGCCGTTGTACGCAAAGAACCCGCTACCGTCGCTGTTAAAGCCGTAGCTGCTGCTCCAGTAGCTCACGTTGCAACCCCAGTTGCCCACGCAGTTGCCCATGCTCCTCTGACTTACGCCGCACACGTCACAGCTCCCGTTGCTCATACTGCTCCCCTTGCTTACGCCGCACCAGTATCCAAACTCGCTGCAGCCCCAGTCGCCCACGTTGCTCCTCTCGCTTATGCCGCACCTGTCGCCAAATTCGCCGCTCCTCTCACTTACGCCGCACCCGTAGCCAAACTTGCAACCCCCGTCACGTACGCACAAGCAGCCCCGGCCTACTATCATTGAACTGATCTCTGAACTCATCTCTTGTTAGGAACAATGTTTGATCAATAAATTTGTTTTTTTTAGCAACTATATAAAAAAATTGCCTTTCTCTTTAGATCTTTGTATTGCCTTTTTACTTTATCCTCATATTTTCTCATATTTAACATTCTCTTTTTGTCATAAAAAAAAACAGTTATATTTATCAAAAGTTTTACGACTTTAATTAACATCTCTTTAGGTGATCTCATGAAAAGGAAACGAAGATAGAAATTTGAGTAATGAGCTCGGTCGGTGCCGTTTCACGGACATCGTTCTTTGAATACTTTCTCCGACCAATCATTGCACAACACAACCACGCCCCACACCTCCGTCCACACGGAGCATCGTACATAATGCGCGTAATGTAAAATATTGCATTATTTGGGAACTCCTACCGAACCAGATTCGCACAATAGCCCGAACCTTGATCCACTTACAGTTAATATATCCTCCTCTCCGATATACATATTTCGCGGGACTTGAAGTGTAGAACGTAGTAATATCTTTATCATATATTTTTAAATAAAAATAAGGCGATTAAATAATAACTTTACGTTTTCTGACATTGTAATTCTTTTTGTTATTTTTTTCACATTTTTACAAAAAAATATAACCTTTCAGAAAATTCACAAAAAATAGAAATTATCCATTACGCTCTTTCTGGCGGAGCTAATCTGAAAAAGGATAGAAATATAATTAACTTAGAAAACTTACTTTTCCATTCTGCGTATTCCTTATATTACAAAAATAATATACGCTACACTTACTGATGTATCGTCACAAAATCTTCTGCCAAGATATTTGACGTGTCCAAAGGTGTAAGGAAAGTGAATTGACATTGAGGATGTGATTTAGTGTAATCTAATAAAATATCCATTATCACTCGTCGATTTACCTTATCCTGACAAAAAAATTGTAAAAGCAAATATCATAACTATGAAAAATGTAACTCGATATAGAAAATGATCAACGTACCATAAATACATCAAATTCATCCAGAAAATAAAATGGCAAATTAGTACAGTCCCAAAGAGCTAACATGAAAGCAACTGTAGAATAAGATCTTTCTCCACCGGATAACGATCTAGTATCGGTAATTGAATTTTGATTATCATTTTGAGGGCTTACTTGTAATGTAAGTAATTTATGTACATGGTCGATGTTTATACTACCCTGAAAAAATAGTGATTTCATTAGATCAAAGTTAAGCGAACAAATTGAAAATTGTAGAATAAAATACTATATATATCTGGGTACCTTATATTTTCTAAGTGCTAATATAGTAGAAAAAGAATTTTTTACTTTAACGCCAATAGCTTGTTTCATATTTTCATACATTTTTTTCCGGCTTTTAAGACGTCGCAATTGATTCTATAAGTATAATTTAAAAAAAAAAATATCATTCGTCGACGTATATTGTAAAACTAAAATTCAATTCTGCAGATAACTTACTCTATTATTCTCTTCAATAACAGAAGAGAATTCAATTACGTTACTGTATTTTTCCTTCATGCTTTTTAACTTTTTAGACAATTCTTTTTTAGAACCAAATGATTGTTCTACTTCATGAATCTTCCATTTTAAACTTTTATGCAAGTTCTTTATTTCATTCATCGTTCTGTAGAATAACATTGTTTAAAAATAAAATGTAACTTTATAAATATACATATAAAATTCATGTAATTATTTGAAGAAAAAATAATAATAATAATAATAAATAAAACCTAATTTCAACCTTTCTGTATTCATCCTTGGACAACATTTACTTGCATTTTCTATCGCTTCATTTGTTATTTCTTGTTGACTTTCAAATTCTGCAACAGCACTTTGCACAGCTTCTTCGGTTTTTTTTAAAGTACGGGTTGCTTGCTGATCTTTTAAATGAAGCATTTCTTTCTCATCTTTAAGACGACGAATTTCTTCCTGTGAAATCACAATTCAAAAATGAAGCAATATAGATAACTCTTTAGAAAGATACTGAATAAAAAATATATAATATAATTTACGTTTAAAGGATTGACTTTCAAGTCTAAGTCATATCTCAATTCTCTGTAATGTTTAACTTCATTCTCTAAATTATTAATATTCTTTTCCAATTGTTCTATCTCTATACTTAAACGTTGTTCTTCTGATTTTTCATTTTGTAATTTTTTCTCTAATTCTGTTAATTCAGTATGCTATAATTAAGAAATTATTAGAATTTAATAGTGACTTAGTTTATATGTCAAATGATTTACCACGTTATTTAAATTATGCTTACAAATACGGTTACTGATATAGCTTCACTCGCTTTTATTTTATCTGTAAAATCATTAATTGCTGTTTTATATTTGTCTCGTGCAGAATGTAATTTCGCTATTTTAGCATTAACATCTGCTAATTCTCGTTGTGTTCGTTCTGTCTGTTCACATAAATTTGTATATAATTTCATACCAGCATTTCTTTCTTCTTCGACAATAGCGAGTTCTTCTTCTAATCGGCTATCGGACAATTTATGAAATATTTTTAATTGCTACTAAAAAATAAAATATTATGAAAAATATTTATGTAAGAAAAATATATTCACTGAATGGCTTCCGTAGTAGATATTTGAAGATATTTAGCCCTTATTCCCCGTCTTGCTCCATAAGTTCGATAATTTGGATCTGGATAAAACATATCACCTTGTTGAGTTATGGCTCTTTTACAATTATGTGGAACTTTCTTTGCATCAGACATAATTTCGCACGCTTCTTGACCTGTTCGAATGAGTAATACACATTCGATCTCCCATTGATCTATTAAACAATTTGCTACAACAGGATCCGATATTTCCATTGCCTCTAACATGTTGAAATAGTCAGACGAACGAGTACAATGTTGACTAACGTCATGAATCTGAAAATAATTATATATTGTTATAATCTATATTACTTTTTATTTATATGTTTTATAACATTAACCAGACTTACTTTACTGAAAAATTTGCTATATACGATTTGAGGTATTCTTTCATTAAGAAAAACTTCTTCCATGATTTTGGTAAGTACTTTAGCATCCTCACTGTTATCTGCACAAAATGTACTAAAACAAGTAGCACCCAAAAAATTTTCCACAGCTGGAATCCATTCTGGATCCTTCATCATTACATATGCACCTATATAAAAATCGAATATATAAAAACATTCAATATGAAATATAATTTAAATATTTTATATAAGAAATGAACAGTAATTAAATAAATAATTCTAATATACCTAGAGGACCACGAGGTCTCTGTTTAAATCGTCCTTTTTTATATTCTTCTTCGATACGTTTAAGTAGCCGTGGTATATTTGGTCCAAATACGATTAATGCATTATCAGATTGTTGCTTTAAAACTTGTAATTCTCGCTTGAGTTTACCTTTTTTTAGGGATAAGAAATAATATATAATACGACATAAAAGTAAAAGTGCATTCAATCTATTTACAATATTCATACATACGAATCCGAACTTCATTACTATCTATTTCGATCTTTTTTGATTGTATTTCTTGAGAACGTCTCACTCTGTTTGTTTCTAAATGCATCGAATCTGTTTTCTTCGTACGTAACATAGCTTCAACTTCATCAAGTTTATGTTGCAATTCTCCAAGACATTGTTTTATCTTGTTTCGTTCATCCTGTTTATCATCTCCGCTATATTTATAAACATAATTTTTTCTATGTAATCTTACTATTTTTTTATATTATATGTATTATATATATATTATATTATTATATGTAATAAATATATAAAAATATTATTTTATTTTATATTATTTATATCATAATCATATTACCATTCTAACCGCTGAATTTCTTTACGAAGTAAGTTAATATCGTCCGCCAAATGTTTTGTTTTTATTTGCGCAATACGCAATTCTTTTATTTTAGCAGAATATGTCTCTTTTTCAACAATACATTTATTTTTTGCATCTTTGAATTTATTGGAACTATCTAAAACCTTTTGTTCTGCTTGTTGTACTTCACTCTGTAATTGCCTATAAAATGAAAATAATATTAAACACATAAATAAACATGATTTTTTATAATATATTATATCTCGTACTTACGTTATTTTTTCAGTAATTTCTGCATCTTTGGTTTCCATAGATCCAGCAGTTTTTTTAAGTTCTTGTAGTTTCTGTTTACACTTCTGCAGATTTTCTTTATAATGTTGAAGTTTTGCCTCTTCTGATATCGCCTGAATTTTTAAGTACGTATTTTAAGCAATACTTTATTATCTTTATTACTACTAATCTTGAAAGTTTTCAAATATACAAATAAATCAAAAAGATATTTATAGATATAATATTAACTTACAATAGCCCACTGCAATTCCATATGTAAATCTTCTAATTTATTTCTTAATCCATCAACTTCATTTAATAGTTGTATTCTTTCTTTAAGATCATCAAGTTCTTCTTTTGTTTTATGTAATACCTATAAAATTTCTTAATTTTATTTTTAGCTTTATTAGAAATTAAATCATTAATAATATCATTAAAAAATATATGCATACCTCATTAGCCTGTTCCAACTTTTTATTTGCTTCTTCACTAGAAATTATAGCTTCTCTATAATTATTCCCAATGACATCCAAACGTGTAGCTTTCATAAATAGTTCGTATTTTTCTTCACTCTTAGATGATACTAAAAATGTTTTGGACACATCTTGATTTAATATTGAAATTGGATTATCTATTTGTATATTCATTGCGTATAATATACTCTCTAATTCATCTCGCTTTGTTGAAATAACTTCACCTTTAAAACAGATATAACTTTAACAAATTATTACTGCATTATATTAAATATAAAAAATGAAAATATACATACCTTGCCAATTTTTAATTTTATATCCAGAACGTTTGCCTATAGATCGAATAATTGTTATCCAATCACCATATATATCATGTTTATAAGCCATACAACCTTTATTAATCAATGTTATTTCTATAACAGCCACGCTTTTACCTTTCTTGATAAAATCTATTGAATAGATCAGAATTATAGTATATATACTTTAACTTTAGTATTTGTAACACTTTATTATATGTTTACCTTTAACGGATACACCTCTATTAGTAACATTGGCTCTAGCTCCAAGCCCTATTGTTAAAGCAGTTAATATAGCACTTTTACCACTTCCATTTCTTCCCACAATAAAATTTACATTTTGATTTAATGTTACTTGCATAGCATCATGACACATGAAGTTCTGCATAGCGATTTTGGTTATTTTACCAACAATATACTGTAAAAGAAAAATAAAAAGGTATAAATTTATCACTTGCAATATATATATATATATATATATATATATATATATATATATATTAGTAGATAAATTTCTTTTAGATTTTAAATTCTGTAATGGTTCTTTTAATAATAATTATTATTTATTACATTTTTCTTTCATTCTGTGTTGTACTTCCAAAATACTTACTTTCCGCGTAGAAGTGTTGTCAGAAGAATTTTTCGATTTTTTTCTATTATCATTTTCAAATTCCACGCTTCTTCTCTTTTTTCTAATCCTTTGCTCTTTTGCCATCTTATAAATAAAGAAAGTAACAACGATAACAAAATTATAAGGCAAAAAACGATAACCACAAAAACTTTTTCTTTATCATTTAATCCTAACATTAAATTAATTCTTAATGACTTTGACTCTATTTCTTCTTTCTCTATGATTATAAGAATAATATATTGGACATGTAAAAATATAAATTCGTTACAAAACATTTAATATTATTTTATATAAAACAATAAACTTTGATTGTATACACGTATAACATAAAAATAGTTCCCGCCAGACTGTTATTGTCAACCTTTGTGTAATTTCTGATTCAAAACCTATCGAAAAACAACCCAATAACATAATGTTAACCAATAACTGTTCTCTAATTTGATTGGCCATTTATTAAAATTGGTAAACTATGAACCAATAACAAAAGAAAGAATTTACAAACTAAGAAAACTTAAAATATGCTTGGTAATTATTAATTTCACATTTACTTAGTAATTATTATTAACTTGATAATTATTATACCCCTGAGAGGAGGTGAATTTAAATGAAAAAATAAATAGAAAATGTAGAATAACATTTTTTCGTACAAGGATTTTTGCGGATAAATTTATAATTTACAATTCAGTTTTGTCATAATGTCGATATGGTTACATACACAATGGAAGACAAAAGTATTTACATATAGTACATAAAATAGAAATATGGAAATAAAAATTATTATATTTTTTATACATTATTAATTATATTGATATATATGTGATTGTATATTGTATTCTAACATTAGTAATAACAATTATGAAAAAAAAAATAAAAGTTAACAACGGTAATAATTATAAATTTATTGCTTGCTAAATTTTCATTGTGACAATAATTGTTATAAATTTATTTAAAGAAGGTAATTCGTATTCAAACATTGCAGCAATTGTAAAAAGAAGTCATTCAACAGTACAAAGTATAGTGAAGAAATTTAATAAAGCAGGAATATTACAAGACAAAAAAAAGTGGTCGACCAAGAAAATTGTCATTGAAAGAAAAATGAATAATTGTTCAAATTATTAAAAATAAAGCAGACATAAGTGCAGGAAAACAGGCATAAGTGCATCTGAAATTGCATCTGAAATTCAAAAATATAGTCACACAGACCAGCCGGAAACCATTCGACGAGTGCTCCATCGAGCAGTGTATAAATTTAGAGTAACTAGGAAGAAACCATTACTAAGTAAAGTAAATAAACAAAAAATATTAAAATTTTCTAAAAAATATATAAATATTGAAACTGACTACTAGGATAATCGAGAGTATACCGACATGATCCTCGTGTTAAGTGTAAATGCAGGCAATGCATTTATGACTACTGAATACTATAAAGATCGTTATCAAAATCATCGATATCCAGATTGTAAAGTCATTCAAAGAACTGATCAAATACGTGAGGAAAATGGATCTTTTAAAACACTTTGTTGGCACAGAAAATTTCTAGAGATAAAAACAAATATAGAGGAACAAGTTTTGTAAAATATAAAAAATAACTCTAATATTAGTATAAAATTGTATCTTAACTGCATCTCAATATAATGTTTGTATAAAAATTGTTGCTGGAATATTATACGAGAATAGATTTTCAGAAGGAAAAGAAGACAGAAAAGAATTAAGTATCATTTGACACACAAAAGATATTTTTGTACAATTCAAAGTAATTTCACTTTTGAAGAGAAATAACTAAACTAAAGAAATGTAAAATTTAATTGAATTTACAATTTTTATTTTCTTAATGTTTCTATATTTTGTATAATTGATCAATTGATTATAATATAAAAAAGTCTCAGAGATCTGCTACTATCGGGAACAATAATCTGGATTTAAAAAACAGCTCTTTGAAGAAATAGAAAATTCATGGGGACCGGTATTTTTCCATTTATTTCTACATTTATTTCCTAAATAAATTTATATTTTGCAAATAGTTTATTTAAAATATATTTTACTTTTGTATCTATATTACTGAAACTCTTACTTGGAATATTATTTTTTCTACAACAATTTATACCATCGATACCAACATTTTGTTTTAATTGTTCTTCTACAATATTCATAGAAATTACTAAGACAATCTATAAATGCAACAATATAACTTTATTTTTAACTTTATTTAATTTGTCTTACCACTATCACTTTGATATTGTATTTTATCAAATCCTGATTCATATCTAAAAAAATGATTATAATAATTAAAAGAAAAATCAAATCACAAGTTCTACAATAAAATTAATATATATTTTAATGATATATCTTACACGGAAGGTGTAAAATTCGACATCTTTTCGAATTGTCTTTTTTTCACAGATAAAACACAAGAATCATTCTTTATTTCTTTCTTATCTAATTTTTTCTCTTTAAGTATATGCAATAATGTATCTGCTGTTGTTACTTCAAGATCTGTAGCAATATGAGCTAAAAAGAAATTATGAAGGAATGAGTTTAAACTTGTTGGCAATAGAGCAATTGCTTTATTAGCAATAAATTTACTAACGAGATTGATCTAAAAGTTTTTCAAAATAACGATTTGTTCTCCAGCATGGCCTTGTCTCATTTGTTGATATTTCCTTTCTTTCGCTTCTAAAAAATACAGTTTATAATTAAATGAATAAGTAATTATTTTTATTCAACATATATAATCATTGTAAAGAGTACTCTTCTTTTGTATCCGTTTCATTCGAGATGTGATTATTTTGTGATGCAGTTTGTTGAAAATTAATTTCTTTGAGCATTTTATATTTGAGAGAATCTTTAAATCGAGATATTTTTTTTGTATTCTCATTATTTTTCAATAGTTCAGTTTTATTCTGTGTCCACCTATAAATTTTTTAAGGAAGCCTATTTTACAGATAAGAATTCTGAGGTAATAATAGTAGTTCTGTATAAATTTAATATAAATATACATACAATGGTAAAGGTTCATTAGATATAGCATAGTAACCGTGCAATCCAAAATTCGGTATTTCTTGAATTGCAACGAATTCGGACATGCCACCTCCTATTATAGTATAAATTGAAGGTAAGGAAGATGACAATCTTTTTGTTGGAATTACTAATTTTATCATGTCCATTGCCTGACAGAATACATTACATACAATATATATATATATATATATATATCGTTTTATTTTTTTCTGTTATATTAAAATTTCATTACTAATACAAATATATATATCATCTTGATACATTAGAAACCACATTTCTATTACATATTGTATACTTTTTTAAAAATTTAATAAAACATAATAAACAAATTCATTGCTACTCAGTGAAAAACTTTTTAACATAATTTCATTATTAACAAACCGTGTTCATTTCTGGATGATGCGGAAGTAAACCTTCAGGTGGATGTTCTGTAAAAATACCTGTAAGATTGTTCTTTTGTAGTGCGAATAACAATAATTTCAAATATTCAACATGAATATTGTCCTTCGGAATACTTTCATTTATTTCAGTCAATTTGTTCAACCATAATGCAGCCATTGCACGATCTACGTATACATAATATTTTTAACAGAATTTAATGCAGTAGTCGAGTGAAATGAATTTACCTTTGAGATTTGGTAGGTTAAGAATTAGAGGTTTCGTAAATTTTAAGTAAAACGTAAAATCATCCATGTCATTATAATGAAACGTTAAATATTTTCGATATAAACATATATTGTGTATATGTTTGATTAATAATATATTGGGTTAGGTATCAATAACATAACCAGAGATAATTTCAAATTCTTTTGTATAAATACTAAAAAATGGTATAAATCTTATTTAAAAACAAAAGAATAAAGAAAAAATTCAAATCGATTGTACTCGTGTTTTGATCGATTATCATGATTTGAGAAAATCTAAAAATATAGTTTAGACAATAAAGTTTTTAGATAGTATAGACAATAAAGTTATTTACGACAACGATGCTGACTAATAATCGAAAATAAGTAGATTACGCCACTGTGAAAGATACAGCACGGTGTATTCGATATCTTATTTAATTTCATAAGAAATACGCATAATGCGCAGTACGAATGCGCATAATTCATGGACCAGTTAAAACACTTATACCTCTCCAATCAGAAAATTGTACAACGATTCTTTTAAAATTTAAACTCTTCTGCTGAAGACAGTCGGTTAGTCTATCGTAGATTGTGCGAGTCGATTCATCGTTCTCGAAACTTCCATCTCGTTTTGTTTTTTATCAACAACCTGTTGATTTATATGGTAATAGTGTGTATTATTTTTCATTCGTTATGTCCACTGCATTGATGATCCTATAAATTCTTTCATAAATTCATAAAAAATGGATAATACAGAGAATATACCAAAATATAAGTGGACGCCTGAAAGCACATCTTTGTTGGTTTCTATATGGTCGGACAACCAAGTTCAAAAGCAATTTGAATATGCTACAAAGACAAAACTTATATGGGAGAGTGTAGCCAGATATATGAAAAAAAAAGGATATAATGTTTCGGCAAATCAATGTCGTTCAAGAATGAAACAAGTATTAATATGTTATCGTGAAGCCAAAAAAGCAGGTACTCGTGCTGATGTAGAACAATATTATGAGTTAATTGACAAAGTTTCCAAAAGCAAACGCTTAGAGAACAATATTGATAGCGGAATTGATACAGTGGGTTAGTGTCAATGATAGTCAATTCTAATTTTGTTATAATAATGAAATTCTATCTATGTATATGTATATTTTTCTAGATATTGCAACAAATATAAAATCTCTTTCAAAGGATATAAAATCATCTAAAAACCTACAAATGCGGCATATGTTCCAAGAGCCAGTACAATCTTTTCTTCGTACAGAAGCTCTCTCTCCAACATGGACAATTGGCCGTAAGAACACTTCTTATTTTAATTTAATATATAAAAATATTCTAGAATTATCTAAATTATAATCATAATATCAGGTGAATATGAATATCCTGATTCTCCAGAATCAAATGAAACTATCATAGCTCGTCCCTATGGTGTCCTTTCTCCTACAAGAGATGTTGCTGTTAATACTTCTATGCAAGAAAGAAAAACAAAGGATCAATGCATTTCTGCTTCTATAGAAGAGCCAATCCATGAAGAAAGTAAACAAAACATATTTTCTAGTTATCCATCTGGGGATATTCCATATCAAAATAGTGTACAGAATGTGCAAAATCAAATAATACAAGAAAATATGCAACAAAATCAGAATTTCCTACAAAACCATATATGGAATCAAATGCAGCAACAAAATATGTTTGTTCCTGGTTTAAATTTTCAAAATAATATAAATCAAGAAAGAATGCCACACTTTATTAATGATGCAGCACACACTGCTACTTTACCTATTATAAATCCTAATATTTTAAGGCAACATAACCAGTTACATCAAACTATAATGACAAATAACAGAGCAATGCCACAAGAACCACAAAAAATTATTTATGGACAAAATGTAGCATCAGGTATTTACAGATCTTATCAAGATACTGTTCCAATATCTGCTACAATAGATGCAAAACAATATGGATCTCCTAATTATTCATTAGATGTAACACCAAATTTAAATGTAGCTTTCTGTCAAACAGAAAACGAAACAAAATTGCATAATTTAAATGAGACATATAATCGTTCATTACAAATAGATAATTTTACTCAAGCAAATCCTGAAATTTCAGTAGTAACAAATAATGCAACTTATAATGATGATAACCTTTTATTGGATTGCTCAATAGATTCACTTACTCCATCGGAAAATGATAATAAATTAAAAGATAGAGCTGTAAATACAGAGAATATGCCAAACATTCCACTGAGAAAAAAGAAGGCACAGAAGTTGGAGCAACTTGTGTTTAGTGCAATTAATACCCAAAATGATGTTGTTAATAAGGTTTTACATTAATATTTTCATTATTAATTTGATTACATTTATGTATATAATTTCATGTATATTTATTTTATAATTTTGTTTTAGATACTTGCAGCACAAAATGATATGGTATCTAAATTTTTAGATATAGATAGAGATCGACAAAGTAGACTAGAAAGTCGTTTAGATCATTTATTAAATGTTGTTCATGCTAAAGTTCTTAATAAGAATGCAGACGAAGAACAACAAAATCAGCTATCTTCTAAAGAACCAGCTATAATATCTTTAGATCCACCACCAAAACCAGGAGTGGTTCCTCCAAAATTGGATTTAGTTCCTCCAAAACCATGTCGTGTACCTTGTACAATACCAAGCTCTAATGTAGAGCTGATCAATAAGAATCCTATATTGACAAGACCTGGTATTGTTTCACCAATTACCAGTCCATCAAAAAAACCGGGCACAATTTGGTCAAAATTGGGACCTGTATCGCAATCTCCATTTGTCAAAGCTCAACAAAGATTGGGACTGCAACCTGTCTTCAATGCAGAAACACGAACACAATCTTCGGCAGAGAGACGTATTGCTAAAGAAGTTGGAAACATGAAATTTGATATAAATACATTAATAATTGAAACGACTAAATTTTTAGAAATAGAAAGACAAATTGAAGAGAAAGTTGAGAGTGCAAGACTTCAGCAAAGCATGAGACAAAGTTTAAATGCACGGAGAAAATTATTTACACAAAGAGAGCCTACAGCAGCAATGATTCTTACAGCTGCTTTCTTAGAAACAGAACGACAAACGTCAGAACCATTTACAAGTCGTTTTAACTCTTCAAATTCAAATAAAAGTAACTTTAAAAAAATAATAAATGATAATTTACTTGCTGGCCAAGGTGAACATTATGAATATTTACGACAGTTGAATCAATCAAATATTCAACCATGCTACGTACCATGTGATACATCTACACCAGCTAAATTAGTAACACATGCTATAAATTCGGAAGAGCCTCATAAAGTAGTACCCAAACAAACAATTCAGCAATTAGCTCAACTTGTAATGAATAGCACAAGATGGAGGAATCTTCCTGCTCAAAGTAAACAATTCATGGAACAAGAAAGAAACCAGAATGTTTATATTGCTCCGAAAACAAATGTTCAGTTACCTTCAGAAATAAAGGAAGAAAAACTAGATGTTCGTAGAGGATGTCCAAGTGATCATAATAAAATTTATTCTACTGAACCAGTAAGTGAAGAACCCAATATATACAAATCCTCATTGCATATTGAACCAGCATCACAAAAGTCTGCCTTTCCTATGGTTTTTACTACTTCTATATTAAATAAAGAAATATCAAAAGATAAGCCTAATGAGGTAGTAAAAGATACTAAATCTATAGAATATTTTGATAATATAATCGATTGTAAACAGCAAAATGTGCGTTTTATGGACGAGGCTTTAGCAGAACTTCAAAGAATGTACATTGAACAAAATAATAACGGACTAAAGAAAACAACTGAAATTTCACCATTTTCAACAAACAATGATAATGTCAATGGCTACAATCAAAATATGATCGAACGATATATACGTGAAATAATACCGAGAAAACAGTTTGGAAATCTTAAAGATAAAGAGATTGATTCGGATGAAGATGAATTTTTAGATACTACAGGAAGCATGCCTTCAGTAATTAAACGCAGAGAATCTTTA
Source organism: Vespa crabro (assembly GCF_910589235.1). Lineage (NCBI taxonomy): Eukaryota > Metazoa > Arthropoda > Insecta > Hymenoptera > Vespidae > Vespa > Vespa crabro. The sequence continues at coordinate 10,765,643 of NC_060956.1, read as the reverse complement.
ACTTCAACAGGTACAACATCAACAGAGGCTGCTCATTCAATCAAAACAAACAAGCTAACTCCTGCACATTGTACAATTAGTTAACTTTGATAAAACATATCGTAATATTAATTTTTACAATTTGATTTTATACTTCAATAAGTTCAATGATATTTGCTAATTTTTCTTTACAAATTGAATTATGGATTTAACATAGATATTTTTAGATTTTAACTCATAGATCTGTTATCTATTTTAAGAGAATTATTTTTGAAGTTAATTATGCTTAAATAATAAAATTTATAATAAAAGTGCTTTGCTAATTTATAAGCAAATACCAGTGCAATAGAATATTGCATTGCTATAATCGTAAGTATAATTCTTGTTTATATAAAATACAAATGCCTGCTTTCATTTTCCAATTTATAATTATATGCATAAAAGTTAAAGGCATATGTCTTGTTAAATATTTCTTCGTTGCTTTTATCATCAAAATTTATTTCATATATTTTGTTAATACAATGCAATAATTATTACATTTGTGTTAAATTTTATGTAACTATGTGAGATTTATCAATGTGAAATAGAGTAAACAAAAATAGTTACAGATTCAGTTATAAGTATAAAATTGTATTTTTTATAAATAAAAAGTAAAATTAAAATAGCTTAGTATTAATTAATTGTTATAAGCTAAATATTGTGTTTGCTAACTATGAAATAGTTAATATAGTAATACTTAATTGGTCGTATCAAATATAAAAATTTGTACTTCTATGTATTTGCAACTGTTTTTTTCTATCAATAAACTTTATAATTTACAACAAAATCTTTAATGATAGTATATCAATAATAGTTCCTTAAAATGAGAAAGAAAATTTGTTATAAAAATATCAGTAAATTTGCGTTCATTAAGAACTTACTCTGTTAAACAAGAACAGGAAGTTTGCGTAAATATATAATAAATCGAAACGCATTAATAAACGTATTAATAAATAAAAAAAATTAATGAGTTCTTATCGACTATTAGCATATAGTATTTTATTAAATATAATTATCAAAAATACTATCATTATATAAATCATAAAATATAAGCATACATTCTACGAAAAAGATTAGATGAAATATTTCAAGCCTTTCAATTATTTGTATGAACAACGATAAAAACATTTGTAGTAATTTTCATGACGGTCGGGGCGCGACGCCGATTAAAAAACCGCATCGTCACATAATCGACAGAAAGTAGTGATATACGCATGCGTCAAGGCTGGAGACGTACGATTACCGGACGATCGCCAATCACTAATCGGTAATTTGTCACTCGTGGACGGCGAGTTCTTGCACAGTTTACAGCAGTTACTCTCTTCCGTACGTTGATTTGTAAGTTATGCTGTGAATTTTCGCTCTTTAAATCCTCAATCTTGTGTGTGTCGTCATTCCTCCAATCAAGAAGGAAAATTGACAATAGAAACGTTGGGACATAACAAGCGAAGTACAATTTTTGGAGCTCTAATAACGAAAATTTTAACATGACGACGGAAGAGAAGTTTAACGCGGCTGTGAACGTAATTAGGAGCTTGCCAAAAAACGGTAATTTATTTAGCGATCGTAGCATATGTAGATTTATCCGTTAACTTCAAATTAACGAGTGTCTACTACGCATACGGCAAATCGAACGAAGCACATTGTCCTTGATCGCATAGTATAAACAATACGAAAAGTTACTTTTTATAAAGTCTGCTATATAACATTTTCAATTTCGTTATTCATATTTGTTACAATCTATAATAAAAAATTTACGAAACTGATAACTATGATGCTGATAATTTAAATACATACGTTTCTTGTCTATCGACGTCAATCGTTAGGAGTAGAAAAAATACTAAGAGAACTTTTCTTATTAAATAATCTCATAAATTTCTTCGTTTACGTTATGACTAAATAAAATCTCATTTAAGGATAATTATTAATGAGTACGATGGAACAATATTTTCTAATAAAGTTTTTTATTATTTCCGTATCTGTAAGGGTAACCATTTTTTATGTATCTATATAGCATATATTGATAATATAACAGCTACAAATGAATCCTTGAACATTGACTCTATCTATGGATAAGAAAGTCAAGTGTTATATTATGTCTACATTTAAATGTGAATAAATCTGCATATATAACTACCAGGAATTATTCATATTTATTTAATGGTGACTATATTAAAAACTGAAAATCAATTCATTCATTTAATTTTGTTGGCAATATATAATTTCAATATATATAAGTATTGAAATATTATCATCATATAAAATATATACAAGATAAAAAGTAATAACTTAGCAGGTATTTATTAAATACAATTTTATGTATTTAGCAATTGTATCACAGGTTTGAATATACTAATCTTCTACATCATAGTTTTACAATTCTTTTGAAATAGTGGAAATAAAATAATAAAGCTTATAAGATTATACTAATTCTAAAATGATATACACTTTCTTTTATAAAGTTTATGAGCATCAACTATAGATTATTATTACGAGTGAGAGAGATATCAATGGGAAGTGAGAATACATTCTATATATATACTACAAAGATGAGTGAATGTTCTCACTTCACTTTCTAACAATGTGAGATGCATGAATCAGTCTTTATGAAAGATATCATAACTTTTCTATTAGTTGAATACAAATACAATTAAAGTATGATTTAATTAAACAATTTTTTGTATTAAACTTTAAACAATTATAATAACAAAAAAGAAAGTGTGATATATCATATGCATATATCAGAAAAAATAGGAAAAAATATGTGCTTTACTTACTAATTTATTAGTATAAATATATTTCATTCTATTCTTAATCTCAATTCATATTCTTGAAAATGTAAAATGCAAATGTAGATGTCACTGTTATGTAAATTAAGCAAGATTAAAGTTTATTATATCAAATGTTAATAATATAAATTATTATAAAGAGATATTTAATAACTATTATTTAAGTCATTACATTTGGAATATATCATTATTATTATTGATCTATTTAATATTTATTACAATAGTATTCAAATTACGTTTTACAAATATTTCGTATATAATATGATACAAAATAAAGAAAAAAATAAAATTATGCCTTGTTTTCTCTGTCATAAGATGGTATGCGTCTATGATTCAACTTGTTATTACTGCTTTGTGTAGAGTGAATACCTTATTATCAGTAAACGCTATATATTGACCAAAGTTCAAAAGATAAAAACTATTTTTCATACCTCTACATTTGGTAATAGCATATAGAAAGTATCTTAGTATAAGAAATGATTTGATATATTTTTAAATTATAGTTATATTATTATTATTAATATAAGCATTATAAATAAATTTCATTCCATATAATTATATCACATAAAAATCATGATTTCAGGAGCTTACCAACCTAGCAATGAAATTATGCTACGTTTTTATTCTTATTACAAACAAGCTACAGAAGGACCATGCCAGCAACCAAAACCAGGTTTTTGGGAGGTAATAAAAAAAGCAAAATGGGATGCTTGGCAACGTTTAGGCAATATGAGTCGTACAGAAGCTATGAACAATTATGTAGAAGAATTAAAAAAAGTATGTGAAAGTTTTAACTACATTACATGCTTCTACAAAAACATATGACAATTTTTTTATTCTTATGGTATAGATAGTTGAAACTATGTCATATACAGACAATGTAGCAACATTTTTGGGTAGTTTGGATTCGTTTTATGAGAGTGTACCTGTTGAAGATTTAGAATTGCTTGTTGGACCAGTTTTAAATCGTATGCGCACACAGCCGACTTCACCATTGTCAGGTTCTCCTTTAGGTTTGTTTTTATTTTTACTTTAATATAATATTAATTTTTTTAAGTTATTTTAATATTTCTTTTTATGACATATATTTTCTTAAACTTATTTAGCATCTAGAGAAACATCGCCACATAGAGTTTGCAATACATCAAGACATATAACAAGTAGCTTAGAAACAAGTCCAGCTAGCAGTCACAGTGCAAGTCCTTTACCACCTGATACAGATGGTGAAGAAGAAGAATTTATTGATACAGTTGAAGTAAGTATCAAACGGTTTTTTCTTACAAAAATAAAAACAAATATTAATAACAAATTATTATATATATTTTTCACAGTCTGCTCCAGATCGAACACAAAAAGATGCCATAAAATCTTCTGTAAATATTCAGAAAACAAGTATTACATTTAATACTTCAGATGATGATGCAAACAAGCAGCAAAGCACTACCAAGGGAAATTCATTAGAGTTAATTAATGGTCATGCTAAGACAAATGATCTTACTGAAATAAATGTAGATACGAAACAAGAAAGAGGTCGGCAAAGAATAAGGAAAGATGATAAAATAAATGCTGAATTTTTTAGCCAAATAGCATCAACAATGCAAAATTTACAACGAGATCTCGATCGAATAACCGCACGAGTACGCAGTTTAGAAGGTCAAGCTCTTCAAGCACTATCGCCTTTAAGAGTATGTTAAATATAAAAATGTTATATAATAAATATATATTTATTGAGATATTGAGTTAACTTATATATAAATTATATGTTATAGGAGCAAAATAATAATCGATTTTATCCAAAATGGTGGCCTTTTCCAGAATGTTCGCCACGAATGTTTACTCTACTTATATTATGGCCGTTTGTAGCACAAATTCTTATCTCTCTTACACAACGGTATCGTCAACGGAGACTGTGATTTTTTAATGTTTATATTATTATTAATCTGAATACTATGTTTATAATTAGGATACGTTAAACATATACAGAGATTATTATCATTTAAGTTTATATATACGACATATTCTAAAGGCTATAATTCTAAAGAGAATTTGTTTATATGAATAAATTTTTCATGGTATTTGATCAAGTTATAAACATAATAAGATTAAAAGAAATTTTAAGTGCAATATAAATAATTCTAAATATTAAAATTAATCTTTTCAAAATTCAATAGAAGTATACTTGTTCATTATATAAATAAATCCAAATTTTAAAAATATAATTCATGACAATAGTATACATATATATAAAGATTTATAAAAAATGGTTTTTCATTCTTAGTATTTAATTAATCTCTGTATATCTATTTTTCATAAAGGTGTATGCAATTGGATTTAAAGGTGAATTATGTTATATTTATACATTTCATAATATAATATATACATAAAAATTTTGTATTGTAAATGTAGACTATAAAGTTAGAATTATTATCCATATATACAGTACTTTTTTCTTGATTGTTCGTAAAATGATTTATGTGAACATTATTTTTTAATAAAAATTTGGAAATAATAACTTATTGATATAATTTAGTGCTTCCATGAGTACTACATTATTATAAGAAAAACATAAAACATTATACATGTGTCCACATGCAGCGCGCACATACGCACGTACACACACAGAATACATAGAGAGAGAAAGAGAAAATGCATATACTTCATATTTCAATTGTAGTTTATTTATTATTTTAACATCACTATACAAATATGACATCGATTATTGATTGGGGGAATTACCGATTTTTATAATTATTTTTATCTAAGTATAAAAGAAGAAAAATATTAATTTTATGTACACATGATATGTAAATATAACTTTTAAATATATTTTCAGATTGGCTTTTTAAGCTTCATTACAAAATAAATTAAATAATGGATTCATAATGTAAGATAATTAACAATAAATTAATAAATGAATTTTGAAATTTCTTTAAAATTATCCAATAATTGAATTTTTTAAATACCCATTTTATAAAGAAATTTATTCATTATCAGCATTTTAAAATAATATAAATTAAGATATAAATATATATATTTTTATGAACTTACATATACAATTTGGAAGATTTATTTATGAAATGTTTTTACATATACACTGAATACTCAAGTTTTTATCTCATGTTTTTAATACAATCAAAAGACTAATACGACAAGTACTACATCAGATCACTATGATAAATTTCTTATTTGCTAAGTCACATATTCTGTGTATCATATCAATAATAATAATAGTAATAATAATAATAATAATAATAATAGTAATAATAATAATAATAATAATAATAATAATAATAATAATAATAATAATAATAATAATAATAATAATAATAATAATAATAATAATAATAATAATAATAATAATAATAATAATAATAATAATAATAATAATAATAATAATAATAATAATAATAATAATAATAATAATAATAATAATAATAATAATAATAATAATAATAATAATAATAATAATAATAATAATAATAATAATAATAATAATAATAATAATAATAATAATAATAATAATAATAATAATAATAATAATAATAATAATAATAATAATAATAATAATAATAATAATAATAATAATAATAATAATAATAATAATAATAATAATAATAATAATAATAATAATAATAATAATAATAATAATAATAATTATAATAATAATAATAATGATGTTATCATGATATTAATGATAATAGTAGGCAAATAATGAGAAAACAATTATCATTGCCCTAACCTTTTGCTCTGTAAATTCAAAAGAATTAACAATATTTATTTACTTTTAACTGCTTATTCATATAGTAAATCTTTCAGCAATCATTTCTCAGTATATCAATTACTCCTATTTTTTAATATTTTATAAACGTTTTTAAAGTATTGATAATTCTTCTGAAATCAGATATTAAAACTACATATTTTAAAATATTTCGTGCATATAAGTAAAATCAATTTCCAAATGTTTCTTAATATTCAAAAAGATACTATTTTTTATCTAACCTTTTACTTAATTATATTAAAAATTGTACGCACGCGTAAGGGTGTCTTATAGTTTCTATGCTTTTGTGAAATACAACATAACACATATCTTGGAATGAAAAGATATCATCCACAATAATTACGAACAATAATAATAATAGCAGTAGTAATAAACAGTATGTATGGGAAATACACGTTATTATTTAAGCCCGTTCGCCACGAATTCGTCGAGCCAATTGGATGTCCTTCGGCATAATAGTAACACGTTTAGCATGAATAGCGCACAAATTTGTATCTTCAAATAATCCAACCAAATAAGCTTCAGACGCTTCTTGCAAAGCACCTATAGCTGCACTTTGAAAACGTAAATCAGTTTTGAAATCCTGTGCAATTTCACGGACTAATCTCTGGAATGGTAGTTTTCTAATTAACAACTCAGTAGATTTCTGATATCTTCTGATTTCTCGAAGAGCAACTGTACCCGGCCTAAAATAAACAAATGTAATTCCTTTAATAATTTTTTAAATGTATACTTGCGTGTGTGTTATATATAATCGAATTTTTATTTATACCTATAACGGTGAGGCTTTTTAACACCTCCTGTGGAAGGTGCACTTTTACGGGCTGCTTTTGTAGCTAATTGTTTGCGGGGAGCTTTCCCACCAGTTGATTTACGGGCTGTTTGCTTTGTACGTGCCATGGTTTAATCTGGAAGAACAATCACGTATTATTAAAAAATAACTATGAAAAATTATCATATTTCATGACACACCCAAAACAACTTCTCTTTTCTTCTTGTGTACTTTTTATTATCCTATTTTTTCAATTTTCACACATTCATGATTATATTAATTTATAATACACAACTGCAATTAAATCCAACATATAGAAGCAGTATAATATAAAGTATAAAAATGTTTTCAAAGAAAAAAATCTCTAAATTATTAAACAAAAAATAAAAATGAAAAGATTGGAGAGTAATGTTGTGTGAGCAGAATTTAAAACAATAGACAAAAGTTGAAACCACGATAATTGACGGTAATGATTAAAGATCACAAAAATAGTCAGCGAAACATAACAAACAGTTGCGAGTAGAAACTGGTATAAACTGAAAAGCGATAGAGTCAATAGATGGTGGGGGAAGATCAGAGGAAAAGAAATTGTCGTAGTGGTGGGGTTTCATGTTTGGTGGGGGTAGGATCCGTTACCGTGCGCGCTCCGAGGAAGCACGCACGGAGGAACTCTGCGTTGCGCAATGGATGAACTTTCGTCCCTCGCTTGGTTTAGCGTGGAAAAGCCCACGCGCTGTCGATCGAAAAAAATCTTCGAGAATATGATCGCGAGAAAACTGACGAAAAAAGATTGTCAGTGAAAAAGTTTAAACACATCGACCATTGAAAATGTTAATAAGACTAAAGTGATCGAAATGAAGAGAAAGAAAGAAAATCAAGAGAGAGAAAGAGAAAGAGAGAGAAAGAGAAAGAGAGAGAGAGAGGCAAGAATTAGTTGGCGTACCAGTCAGGCTCGTGAACGATTCCTACTACGAAACGTCAATCGCAAAATGGAGGCAAGCTCTTGCGATAGGCTTCTTGTTAGTGCAGTCGAGAATTAAAATTTTTTTCTTTATCTTCGGGATGTCTTTCGACATAATCGATAGTATGACATTATCGCGCGAAAACACGAATACGTTCTGACACTTCGTAAAAATCAATTGAAAAGCTTTTACTTACCCCTAGAAGGAAAATTTACGCAAGAAGCTGAGAGCCAACGCTATCCGCTTCCTTGTACTTCGATGGCAGTGGACGCTCTCCGAGTCACGGGCTCCCTTGTCCCTACCCCCTAGAAATTAAATTGCGAGAGGCACGTAAGCCCGCGGTACGTACCATCCAATCGGACGTTGGACGACGAATTTTGTCTTGTGATACGAGCTACCCGATTGGCTTACCCTCCTACGTTTAGAAAATACAAAGCTGTGAGCCTGTGACGATTTATTAACCACATACGCGTCTCTGGTTCGACATGTTACTCTTACTTTCTTACTTACTAACTACGACTATGATGATTCTAGAAAAGATAAGAATCTTTTTTTTTTACTTCTACGTTATGTTTTAAATTATAATTTTTTTTATCGAAATAAATGAAATCGAGTGAAGCAAAGAAAAAAGGGCGGAAAAAGAAAGTAAATACAGGATTTACTTTTTTCTTAATTAGCAGTTAGTTTCCAATCGGAAGCTACCCCTGTTGCTTGTATCGCCGCCGATCTTTTAATGTGTAGGAGAAATCTGCGTACATTACCCCTTGATTTCATCATAGATATTGCGCAATGAATGTATTAAACGGAATACATTCAAGATTGTATCATTTGCTTTTTTCAAAAAATGATGACACATGTTAAAGAAATACATATAATGCATTATGTTATGACATTACTCATCGCTAAAAAAACTGTAAAAAAATTTGTTTCTTAATTTAAGATATTTCTTTTTCATTTAAAGGAAAAAGAAATTATGTAAATATGAAAATATCAAATCATAATTTATATGAAATAAATGTAAAAAATAAGTTTTATGCCTAAATGTAATAATTTTTTTATGCACTAATAGGTTATTTATTTAAATTTTTATGCTTGTAATTACATGAAATTATAAATGTCTATAATCATGACAGTTAACCATAATAAAACACTAAGAAATACTCACTAATTTTATTATTATTATTATTATTATTATTATTATTATTATTATTATTATTATTATTATTATTATTATTATTACTATTATTATTATTATTATTATTATTATTATTAAACTAATATTTATGAAATGTAAATGCAAATCGAAATTTTCTTACGTAACAATATTGCTTACTAACGAAATATTATACTTACAAAATTTTTTAATCTAATATTTCAATGAAATAGTAAGATACTTTCCAAACATAAATTTATGTTTCTTCCAACGCATCAAATGTATGAAAATTAAATTAACATGACAAATCTTGTAAGATTGTAAAAATATAAATTTTCTATCATCCTAATCTTGATCTTCTACATATCAAAATGTTTTCTATCATTTATTGCTCGTGTGTAATGATATAAGTTTGATTACAAATACTAATCCACTATAATCATGTTCACATACCATAATTGGAGAAGTTAATTGTCTGTTATTGAAATTTAAATATTTTTCAATAATTCATGTAATAGAACAGACAAACCTAGATTATATTTCCCCATTTATACTACTTATAGTGCTTGGCAGTGTAGACTCTAGTGAATATTTGTGGGAAGAACTGAATTGCAATGTATTTAATTACTTTGTAAGATAATGTCCCAGGACATGATAATAAAATGAATTGAAATAAAAATTGCAAGTTGTTTGTAATTTAAGCACGTTCGCCACGAATTCTTCGTGCCAATTGAATATCTTTTGGCATGATAGTAACACGTTTGGCATGAATAGCACATAAATTTGTATCTTCAAATAATCCGACCAAATATGCTTCCGAAGCTTCTTGTAAGGCACCAATAGCCGCACTTTGGAAACGCAAATCAGTTTTAAAATCTTGTGCAATTTCACGAACCAATCGTTGAAATGGCAATTTTCTTATCAGCAACTCGGTAGATTTTTGATATCTTCTGATTTCTCTAAGAGCTACAGTTCCAGGTCTAAAATAGAACAAAGTTATTAAATACAAAAATAAGAAAATAATTACATGTTGCTCGTACATTATAATGTTAATCAATATATAGAGCACTTTATAATACTTCTTTATTCATACCTGTAACGATGTGGTTTTTTTACACCTCCAGTAGAAGGTGCACTTTTACGAGCTGCTTTTGTTGCAAGTTGTTTTCTGGGTGCCTTTCCTCCAGTAGATTTACGAGCAGTTTGCTTTGTACGAGCCATGTTTTACTAAACTTACGGAATATTATTATATTATTCATTTCACAATAATTAGATATGTATATATGTGGGGTCAATATACCCCGTTGTTGACAAATGGCGTTAGTCGAAAAAATAAAGTAGAATCAATCGTCTTCACTCAAATATATGATTGCATCAATATATGACTCATAATTAATTATGACACATACACAAGTAGAATTACGATAATATGTATATGAATAACTAATTTTAATCAACTAAAAGTCGTTTTTGGTTTCCCTCCAAAAGCAGGCCGAATAAACAAAATGGCGAAAGGCGTACATGAAGTTTTCCTTGCGTGAAACTGTTAAGTATAAAGCAGACGTTCCGTACCAAGAAAATAAACATTCTCACGCGTAAATAACGATGCGTTACAGTTATTATTTATATCTATATTATCTATTATTTTCTGTGAAAAATAATAAATATACATACTTGGTCGTTTTACACTGTTCTCCGAAGTTTAATAGAAATTTAGAGAATCTCTCAATAAGCGCTTTGTTAACTGAATGATATTTGACTACTCGACTACTCGACTACTCTACTCACTCTACTCACTCTACTCACTCCACTCTCTCGTAGCTTTGTACTACAGATCACATATAAATACAAAACTATAGCGTATGAAAGCAAGATTCACCGCTTACGATTGGTTGTGTACTATGTAGGGATGCAACAGCATCATCTTGTCTTCAACGAACGCTGTATATAATTGGTGTCTATTTCCGATATCGACCAATCAGCATCGTCTGCTGTGCCGTAGCGCTACATGTCGATGCAAGATTTCGCTAGATGCATCTAAAGTGTTTTAGGTGCATCAAATGTTGTAACTATATATATAATAGACAGAAAGACGAATGAAATTATTACGTTTTTTTACCTTTTCATAATTAAAAATTTGGAAGCCTTTAATTCGTAGTTTTTCAATGCATTATTTTTTAAATTAAATATGTATGAATAAAATTCATTTACTTATTTATAATCATTTAAAATTTATTTTAATACTGTATAAGTATTAAAGCATTTGATAAAGTGCATATTGTAATAAACAAAACTAATTTCTTGTATCAGAAAGCATATAATCTGTTCATATTATACAAGCACAATCAATTTTTTAAACATTATAAGTAATTTATATTCATTGCATTTTTCATAAAAAAATGCAATTAATATATATTTTAAAGTATATTATAGAATAGTATAGTTTGATCATTAAAATATTTTTCTTTTTATAAGTATAGCTTAATAAATACAAATTAATAATATAAATAAAACCCCTTATATATATATCTTTTAGAAAACAATATTTTTTATTATAATGCTGAATTTATTTATCATTATGTACCCTTATATATCACCAATTACATTCTATTATTATGTATTAAACTATTATCAAAGTATTAAAATCAATGTATTAAACTATTTATCAACATAAAATACACTTTGTTAATTGATATAAATGTACAATATCTAGTGCAATATCAACACATAATTATCAATAAAATATGATAAAATTAGATGAAAGCTTCTTTGTGATTATATAAAATCTTGATTTTTACGTAAGGAAGAATTTAAAGAATTAAAACATTGTTTTTCATGCATTGTTTTCAAATATACTTTTTGTAGAATTAAAATGAATTTATTACGACTTATTAGAAATGTACATCTGTCATTATAAATAGTCTATCATACCAATGTTTGAATCTTACTTATAACTATCATTTGACTCTTTATTTAATTATCACACCTATTTTTTGTAATGACAACGTTTCTATAAAATGTGACTCAATTTGATTTAAAATTATCACAATCAAAATAATTCTATTTAATCTTAGGATATTTTAGGACAGTTTAGTGGAAGCATTAAAAGAAATAAAAATTATATATATGCGATCATTAGATACGAAATAGAATTATTCCTTAGTCAAGCAAGTTGAAGCTTAAGTTTAAATTATTTTAATAGTATATTGTTAATAATATATGTGCGTCTGTTAAGATTAAGCAATACGTTCATATGTATTAATATAATTCTCATATAAATTAAGTGTAACTTACACAGAGATTCTAAAAAAGGAACCTTTCTCATTTATGATAGCAATGGTAATAATGATCGATAATAATTTAGATAGGTTACAAGGCAATGTTATTTTTCAGACATATTATTTCAATGCTTCATAATATGAAAAAAGGACCTATTAATCCTAGTTCTTGATATAGTTTATTTTTTAAATAGTTATTTTCTCTGAATTATAAAGCTATACTTTCATTTTTGCAATTATTTTTTCATAACATGTAATTATGTTTATGTATCTCTGTGTAAGCTTTGCTTTATATTCAACATTAATCCCTGTATATATTAGGTGTATTCATATATTGTACCTGTATCAGGTACTGTGGACAAAAGGACGGTGAATATGTTAAAGCATAGTATTAAGAAAGTACATTGCAAAAAATTAACCTTTTAGATAACCATAATTTTAAAGAAAGTTCTGTTTTCCGTAAAATTGATTTTAATATGAATATATATCACAATTTTATATTAAATAAAGCAAGAAATGTTTCTTTAATAATTTATAAATTTTTGTAGAATTTTTTAAACTGACATGATACATTGTGAGGCATATAGTCAGATATTACATATTCATAATATATCATAAAAATCATATTAATTTGTATTAGAATATTTGTTTCATTAGATCTTGTTAGTTAATGAGAGATTTACAACAATAATAAAAAGTAAATATTTTTTCTTTAGTACTGCTGTAAGTGCATTAAAAAATATAAAAACTAAATAGGAACCTGATTTAATAATCCTTTATGTTCCATTATATGAATCTCTAGAAATAATTATTAAAAACCACAATTCATAATGGACATGTGTTATACTAGAATACATGCGAATGTCTTGCATAGGGTTACATTATACATTCTAGTCTAATAAAATATATTATGTTTAACCAGACAAATTTTGGAATCTATGTTTAATATAAAATACTTTACTTCTTTACATTTGCTCTCTTTTATCAGTAGGAAATATTAATGAATCCAAGATTGTATAGACTTGTACACACTGTATCACAAATTTAGATTGAGAGATTTATTAAAAACTCTTTTATGCAAAAAGTCCTTTGAACAGAATCTTCTTTATTTTTCATAATTACTATAAATTTGTTTATTCTCTAAATTTATTTATTCTATAATAATTTGAATTTGGCGCATGTAGATTATCTAATAATTTCACATTATTTTTAATTTTCTTGTATATACAGCATTTAAGTGTATAATTATATAATTGGAAAACTACATTTTATATATATAGTTTTTTAATTTGATTGCATCATATAATTTTCTTTGTATTTATAACGAAGTTGAAAATCATTTGTAAGAGAATAATTGCCAAATATTTATCGAATATTTATGAATTATTATAATTTAGAATTACTTTGATAAAATATCTAATCAAAATGTACTTTAGATATTTTTATAACCGTTGTAATTTTTGCTTTTGTCACAAACATATTATACTTTTATACTCAATTAATTAATCTTATATACTATATATTAATGCTTTCCATTTTCGTCAAATATTTTCAATTTATTTATATGTGCCCTATTAAAAGAGATATCATATTATAAACCATTATAGATTATTATTTAAAGATATTTGAAATGCAAATTTTGGTATTACAATACAAAAATATGTAACAAAATGCAATTTTAACAATACATATTATCCTTTATCATTGTCAATAAAATATCTCATAAAAAATGATACCTCAACATATAATTATTCTTGCAAACTGTAATGTTACGATTCTGTAATATACAGATTTTTAAAAATTACTATATTCTTACAAGGAGTATTGTATGTTATTTTTACTTTACACCATGTTTTTTGACATGAATTTGTCAACAAATAAAGAATTTATCGTTTAATTTTCTGTGTATAAAATTCACAACCCTTTACTAATAAATTAATATATAACTTAAAATACACCATTCATATTTGGAAATGTAATGTCACTTTTGAATAAAAAATGTATAATTTAGTCATTTCACTAATTCACTGATTAAAAATATTCATAAATATCACAATGTTATCCTACATTTCTTCACATATATCTATATCGTTAAGTCATTTTAGAAGATTCTATTCAAAAGCCAAATATATGACTGTATTTTAATTCAATAAATGTTTTTTCTAAGCAGATATTTTAAGCCTTATCAATAGAAGCATCCTTCATTATGTCATCTTTAGTAATGTTTTGGTTCATTTGATCATTTTCATATTCTACAAAATCATCAAATAAACTTGGCCATGCTTCTGCATCATCATAAGCACCAAGATCATCTCCAATGCTTTCAGCAAAATTTAGAAACATATTCCAAGTGTCTCTAGGTATACCTCGAACATGATGACATTCAAGAAATTTTAACCATCTTGTTAAAAGTGGAGGTTCTCGAATTGTAAAAACAAGTCGCCAAAGGACAATAGCCATATCAGCTGGCAGTATTCGTTGACCAGAGGTAACATCCAAACCAAAGCGGAATGTGAATCGATAGAGATCCTTAAATAAATCACTATTGACTGTTAACTCTTGCACAATTTCAGGTAATCTTGCCTGAATACCACGTATACTGTCAACACGCATAGCTTTCAACCCTGTTATAAATTCTTGACGTGTAAATTGGCACATTTGTTCAGCATTTAATTTCCAAGCTAGAACAAGTACTTTAAATTCATCTGGGAATAGTTGCAAATCATTGCAAAGCCTTTCTATTCCATCAGCTAATATTACATCCTCATGTAAATCCTTTAAAAGAAACAAATGATTTGAAATAAATTAAATATAGAACCTTATATTTTCATAGGTTTTATAAATATACCTTATATTGGTCAAACAATCCATTCAATTTGCTTTCTGACGGTTCTCGTTGCTGTTTAAATTCTGTGGTTAAGTTAAGACCTGAAGAAGTGCCTGAACGACCTAGTGGAGGTAATCGTGCATAAAATCCTCGAGACAAACGTAAGTTATTTTGTATACTAGGCATGGATCCACAGTTGTCTGACCCTACATTATTAAGCATAGGTACAGTATTTAATGATTTCTTGTTTCCATTGACATGTGTTTCTGCAGGCACGAGTGGACCAGTTTGTTGGCAAGAATTTGGGAATAATCCTCTTAGTTCCATTGTTTCTGTATTAAAATAAATTCATAGAATAGTTATTTATCAAATTATGTCAATTTTATTTTTACATTATGAAGAAGCTACCGTCTTTATGCTCCAATACAATTGATTGTTCCGTAGCGACTGGTGGAAGTGGCACCTTGAAACAAGAAAAACAGTTTCCCATTGATGCTGTCCGTACTCGACATTAAAGATAATTATCCCATGCATCAGTAATTCAGTCTTAGATTGGCAGTCTTGATATAAAAAGCTAGAAAATATAAGATTTTCATATAAAAATATTGATAGTATACATTGATATATGCACATATAATTTATTACAAATGTTGACAAAGTCTTTTGTACATATATTCTTTATGGCAATACTTAATATATGCTTATATTAATACAAAAATATAAATACATAGGAAATAAATATAGATTTTCGCAAAAATGTGGATACTTCATTAATATTGGAAATAGATATTTATTGTATGAAAAGAATAGAGAGAAAAATAATATAAGTGGATACCTTCTCAGTAAGGCGGCTTTTTGGTCTAGTCAGATTTTGGTAATCCCAGCCAAGACCCCCCGCAAGATGATCTTTTGCTTTGACCACATTCATAAAGTGTCACAAATAAGATGTACTTGTACGCACTAATAGAGATCAACAAGACGTATTCGTCCTAATATTTCCATGCATTTCGTTCACATGACTTCTCGGTCGTATTCGCATTTGATCAAGTGCCACTGTCATTTGTAACAATGTAACCTTGCTTAATACGGTGCACACTCAATTTGATACACGACGGTGATAATTTCATTCCACGCACGGAACACTCACTTTTGTTAAATTAATCTAGAACTAATATGGCCGCTTACCGGGAGAAACATGAATTACTATTAACCAATAGAAATATTATGAAAAAATAAAGCTAGATAAAGCACTATTTTGGAAAGAGTATTATTCGAGAGTATATTTTCAAAAAAGAATACAACATAATCTTATTATTGGTGAAGAGTTCTAAAAGTCATTTTTTAGTTACAAAAAACAAATCGTAAGCATAAGAATGATTGGATAACTTTCAATTTTTTGGTCTTTGATTTAAACACATGATTTCTTTGTACATTATTCTACGCATACAGAAATTTCATGTAGAGAAATAACCCTAGAAATTTCAACAATTGTTAGTCAAATGTAAAACCATTTATTTTCTTTTTAGATTAGCATATGGAGAAGTAATAATTGAAATTGGAATATGTTATTAATTTGTTATTATTCGGTTAAAGTAAAATAATTGGAATTTACTCGTCCTATATATGAATTTTTACAAAATAAACATTATTTGCTGATTTGAACACGTTTGTAGAAATTATTAATATGGCAGAAATTCGTGTATCTAGTGTTGTTTAAGCTGTGAAACTAATTGACAAAACAGTAATCTATTACTAAAGAGTGCTGTGATGTGTACAAAGTCGTGAATTTTCTGGTCCCGTCCATGTGAAAGTCTCTTTTTTGTGAAAAAAACTGACTATAATAATATCTTCGTATCACATTCATTCCAAGTCAACATCGAAGTTTTTGTGTTTTTTTTCCTTACGTTCATCTACTTTGTTTATTATGAATTTGATTGTATTCTGCCCTCAGTGACATACAATCAGATTAAGTACAACAGGTAACAGTCTCAAAGTCTTTTTCATTATTCTCACATTTTCATATTGCATGGATTATAACCTGCTTATTTCTTTGTGCTTGTCAACGAAATCTTGACTTGATACTATTAAAACGAATAATTCCAGAATATTTTTCAAAATATTCAAATCTTTGTTATTATAAATACGCTGAAGATGTGGAATATTTTTAAAATAATATTTTATGTATTCATTAAAACATTATGTGAATGATTCCTTGTATGCGTTACATACTGGATAAAAACAGATCAATGAATGAGAAAAATTACATTCATCAATAAACATATTGATATTTCAATCTTTATCATTATTTCTCATATTAAGCTATAATAAACAGTTTGTAATTAATATGTTTTAGTCTTTGCTTCATTATTACAGGTTATTACAACGAGATATTGTCATGGATCTTCATGGATCCCATGCAATTGCACAACTTGTGTGTCACAGTATACAAACAAAGTGGTTGTGGTAATTGACATAAAACAAAAGTGTGTTGGTGTGCCCTGGCAGGTATTATATATTGGAGCCACTGGGCTATGGCCAACCTGAATTTTGAGCAGCCTCCACGCAGTATTGCGAATACAAGCCTTACTTCGCGCGCGGGTGGTGGGGGGGGCTTAAATTCATCGACCCTTGCGGGTCATGTCACGCCCACATCGGGCATGTTCTCAGGCTCATCTGCAAGTACCTCAAGCACAGCGAACTCTGTGGTAGTGGTTACCAACGTTTATCCTAGTGCATCAGGATCAGGAAGCACGCAGACCAATCATCAATCCCAACAACAACAGCTCTCTCCTATGAGTAGCAGAGGGCTGTTTGGACAAAGGGCTTTCACAGATAGACGTACAATGCCTGCTCTTGGGTAAGTTTACTGACAGATTATAAAAATAAAATAAATGTATTAATTGATATATCACTATTATAACTGATTTATTTTTTGGTAATATCTCATGTCTTCTGTCTGTATAAAAAATATTTCATAGCGTTCTTCTACTGATAATACCAATAAATACTTTGATCAGAGAACAAATAGAAAAAAGAAATTATATTCTGTATTAATCATTTCAAATACTTATGTATTTCAAATTTCAAATTTCAAATTTCAAATTTGTAGTGTATTAAAAGTGAAAATATTTATATTTTTAATATGCAGATAGTATATAAGTGTTACTTTACAGAACCTCAAATCCAATGGGTAGTATGGGCAGTTTTGGTATACCTCCAAGTCGCAACTACGGATCTCAAGGTGCGATTAATAATTTCCATTCTGTGTTTGGAAGTGGTGGAGGTGGAGATACAAGTACACCCCCTCTATTAGATCTTTCGGAATTTCCATCTTTGACAAATAGAGGTCAGGGTGATTCCATGCCCCAACCTAGTCCTATGCCTGGAAAACAACCTTATGGTTAGTGTTCATTAGATGATAAACTAGGAATAACTCTACTGTACATTTATGTAAAAAATACTGAAAATGTATATCACAAAATAATGTAAATAATAATTTTATGCATTTATAGAAATACATTTTTTAAATATTACCAATATTCCTAAAATACAAATTATTTTGTATATTTTTACATAATTTTTATACCAAAATATTTATATAAAAATAACTTTTATTATTTTATATTATAGTTGGAATGGTAAAGCAACCAACATCAGAGTCGAGTGAATTTACTATGAGTTCAGAAGATTTTCCTGCTTTACCAGGCACACAAAACAGAGAAGGCCCATCACCAGGTGGAAGTGTTTCTGGAGATAAAAGTATATCCGTTGGTCTAGGTCCCGAAATTGGCCAGGATGTATTGCAAGCAAACAGAGCACCTGGATCTGAAAAATCTCAGTCATCTAAAAGAGGCATTCAAACATCCCCAGATGGTAAACAAAGAATCTCGATGTAAAGTGAATTTATCATTGTTAGCTTATAAATTCTTTAAATTAATTATTGTTTTATTTACAAATTTTCTTTTATTAATTATTATTATATGATTCTTATCACATGATTATTATGATATACATGTAATATAAAATTTTAATAAATTTCTTCTTTGTATAATTTTATCAAATTTTTTTTATAGGGAAGGTGACAAATATACCTGCGAGTATGGTAAAAGATCAATTTGGAATGGTTGGTCTCTTAACTTTTATTAGAGCAGCAGAAACGGATCCAAATTTAGTATCTTTGGCATTAGGACAAGATCTTACAGCATTAGGATTGAATTTGAATTCTCCTGAAAATTTATATCAAAATTTTGGTGGTCCTTGGGCAGAAACACCATGTAGACCACAAGATATCGACTTTCATGTACCACCAGAATATCTTATTAATGCAGCAATCAGGTAGTATTTTAATTGTTATAATATTAAATATATTTTGTATGATTTGAAATGTAGTTCGAAGTGTAGATTTTGGAATACAGTTTTTTATCTTTTATAAATACATGCACACGCGTGATATACACACAAACACTTAGATACTTTGATTATATTTTTAAGATATATTGAATTATTTGCCTCTTTATTTTAATCATATGTAATGCATTTTTAGGGATAAGTTAGCACCAGTTAAACTAAATCGATACAAAGATGATCTACTATTTTATATGTTTTATACAAATGTCGGGGATGTCCTCCAACTGGCAGCTGCAGCAGAATTGTAAGTAAAGCAGAAGTATCATAGCAAATGATTTGAAGATATTGAAAAAACACTATGCAAGTATATTTTGACTTTGTACTATTAAGGTACAGCAGGGAATGGAGATATCATATGGAGGAGAAAGTGTGGATTACTCAAGCACCTGGATTAGGACTTGTAGAAAAAACATCGACATATGAACGTGGTACTTACTATTATTTTGATGCGCAAAACTGGAGGAAGGTAGCTAAGGAATTCCATCTGGATTATACAAAACTAGAAAGTAGACCTCATCTTCCCACAAACTTTCATCAAACCCAGCCTTGACTACAGGTATAAAATAAATTTGCATTGTCTCTTATAGCGATTAAATAAAAATTGAATGCGTGTACAAACGTATGCGTGTGTATAAATTTTTGCTCTTTAGATGTAAATAAAATATAAAACAAGAATTTTTTTTAAATAATTAAAAAATTATTTATTATTTTGTTTTAGATCTGCCTGCAGACCTTTGTGCTGTCTTTAAGCTGGAAAGGAATCAGCTATTGTATAAATGAACAAATTTAATAATCTTTAATAAAAATATAAAATTTGAAGAGTAATAAAATCTTCTTTGTTAAGAATTTCGATCCTATTGGCAATATCATACATCATTATTTAAATGATTTGTTTGGTATGTTATGATATTTTTTAAATATCTTTATCAAGTGACATTCTTATTTGTTTTTGTTTGTGTCACAAGGTTGATTATATTTTCGGAAGCATTTATGAAATAGTTTTCAATGTAATTTCGACTATTATTTTCACATTCGTTTAAATAATATCTAAAAATATAAAAAATTATGTTAATATTATTTTTACATAATTTTTTTTTCATAAAAATATAATTTATTAAAATGTTACCTGTAATTTACCATTATGCCACAACTATTCGCAATACCTCGTGGTGAAGGATCAGCCATCCAATTTATTCTCCACATGATCGCACCATTACGCAAGTGAAAATTTGCTACGACAAAATGTGATAAAAAATTAAAATCAATATAAGAATATTCTGTGTTACAAAATACATACCAACGTTATTTAAGGCATAACTACGACGTTTTTCTTTATACAAGTACCATGCACTTGCTCGAAGTAATGGCTTTTTAAGTAATTCTGATAATTGCTCGTCAGTTATCCACAACGAATTATTAAAAAGATTTTTTAACGTTGTAAATATATCTTCTGATTGAAGAATTTTTTGTATAGTTTCTTGCTCCTTCAACGTAAATATGAAAGATATGTCTATAACAAAAAGGAATATTTATTTACATACATAAATATGTATATATATGCCAACAAAATTTCACCCTTACCTTGTTTCATCTTTTCCAATAGCCATATCCTAAAATTAGGAATAGGAGACAAACTAGATAATTCATTTATCATCGGAAATTCTGTAACCACTTGATTAGCTACCTCTTTAATTAGATAATTACCTAATTCAATACCCTAAAAAATTTTAGATTTATAGTAATACCTATTTTTTAAATAATCATAACATTTAAAATATGTTTTTACTTGCAAGCCTTTTTGAGTGGATGCTATCGAATAAAATATTGCTGCTGTTATTTTTGATTTATCTTCTTCTAAATATGTTACTTGTGTTCCTACTCTTCCCAAAATTCTCTGTTCTGCTTCTTCAATTCCTTTTACGCTATCTGCAAATATATATATATAATTATTCACTTATAATAATGATGGTTAAAAATATAGTGCGTATATAGTAGACAATAAAAGACTAAATTTACTTGGTATAGTATCACACAATGCTGTGTGTAATACAACAAGAGGTTCTCTTGGCATAGATGGATGCATAAATATATAACATCTTCTATATGGTCCAACTCTTCGTTTTAAGTCTACCCAATTTCTTATTGGATGTATTGCTTCATAATCTGAAACCTTATCATTAAAAATAAATATATATAAAATTAATATATAAATTTTATCTTTCATATACATTTCACATACATATACCTTTTGTAATATATCACAAGAGGTCTCCCATGTTATTCGTTCTAAATGTAAAAATCCTACTGAAAACCATAATAGTAATAAATCTTTAAGTGTAAGATTTAGTTGCTGCATCACAAAATTCTTGTTGCTGTCACTTGTTTCTGATATCAATTCCTAATCAAATCTTTATGTTACTGTTACATTATAGAACTATTTATTCTTTAATACTTACTAAAATATCTGTTCTTAGATCAACTAAAAATTTTACGCCGTGTTTAAGACGTCCCATGATAATAAATAACCATTGATACGGTGGTATAAGAACACCTTTTAAAATTCTTTCATGAACAATCATTTGCCTTTCATTATTCAACTATAACAAAAAAGGTATATAATTCTGTATATGATTTATAATTAAATAATAAATTTATAAAAAATCAATAATTTGCACATACGTGTGTACAAAGTTTTCTTGCATTTTCTAATACACTATCATGTTTAATCGCATAATTTACAGCTAGCACTTGTAAAATATGTTGTTTCTGTTTTTTTTCACTTTCTATATATGTATGGCATAGATTCCGTACTTTATTCTGTAATAAATATATTTACTAATTATATAATTTCTTTTATAATCTTATTTGATTTGTATTATGATATATTAACCTCCACGATCCATGTACTAATATTAGAATTTTTTAATTTAAAAATTTCCTTTAATTGTTCTTCAATATGTACATTGAAATTAGCATTAGTACATAAAAATGAATTATTAAACAAACTTTGTGAAGAACGATATAAAATTAATTTAAACGTATGTGTACATTTTATGAGAATCCTTAAACGTTCTATTTGATGTAACATGGTATAATTTATGAGGTGTAATTTATTCCAAACTTTCGCTTTTCTGCCTTGATTTTTTAAAAGATTAATAATACGTGAAAATAAACACTTTATTCCACAGTTATTGCGCGAATTGATACATACTAATAATCAAAAATTAAATATATTTGTTCCTTTTCGACTTAACATGTCTAAAATTAATGCAGAGTCATATCTTATTTAATATTTTCATTATATGAATTAATGTAATAGTGTGAAAATATATTACAAAATTTTGGATCAAGAAAAATTTGAATGAATAGTTTGTTAATATGATAATTAAATTTTTTTATAATTTTAATTCATTAAAAATGTTCGAACGTTTTTTTTCATTACGATAAGATAATATTTTTAACAAATTTTTTATATTATATTTTTTAGCAATTATAAATCCCGCCAAATTTTGTAATTATAGGTATGTACATATAAAACCGCTTAGTTTACAATTACGAATACGATGTTATATAGTGAATACCTGATTGGTCAGTATTCATCGAATGAAATTGTACTGAATCAGTGTTATCCGATAAATTTTCAAATTCTTCCTAGAGACATTTTCTTATTACCATAAGTATATAAGGAAGGTTACTATAACGTTTCCTCCATTTACTTCGTTCGTTCCGTCATGGTAAGTTTTAAGGCAGTTGATCAAAATTTGAATCAATTTATATTTATTGCATCTCAATAAATACTAAATAATTTGTCTTAATATAATATTTACAAATGCATTATTTATATTCTGTGTATACTATTAACTAATTTATAGTTAGATTAAATATCGTATAGACCACATTTCGTATCATATGTAATTTACGCCATCAGCACATGTTACAAAAATTGTATAATTTCATATGATGATTTAGAAATTAATGTTTATGGTTTATGTCTGAAAAATCATGAAGATATTATTCTAGGGCGGTCTGAATTTATGTTAGAAAATAAAATGAAGAATTTCAATGTATTATGTATCTAATATCTGATTGTTTTATTTTTTAAGTCGCACAGGAAATTCAGTGCTCCTCGCCATGGATCTATGGGATTTTACCCAAAAAAGAGATCCCAACGGCATCGAGGGAAGGTTAAGGCTTTTCCTAAAGATGATCCAAACAAACCTGTTCACTTAACGGCTTTTGTTGGATATAAAGCTGGTATGACGCATGTTGTTCGCGAAGCTGATAGACCCGGATCAAGTAAGTTGTTGTAAGAATGATATATATATATATAAGATATATAAAAAATATATATTTTTATTCTGCTACACTCCGCGACAAAAAATTAGGACACTATATGAATATTATATTTTTTAATCTTTGAAGTAATATGCTAGTTTTAGCATTTATAGTGATCAATAATAATAATAAATTATTTCAATACATTTAAACATATCTATTACAAGAGGAAATCATTTTATTATACAATATGTATCCAAAAACGAAATATCGGTGCGTCAAAAAGATAGCACAAATTCCTTAAAATACCTTAAAAGTAAACATTTATATAAAGTAATATTATTTCAATATTTTGTAGCTCCACCTTTTACTGATATAATAACTAATAAAAGTTTAGATATAGATTTAAATAATTTGTTAACAAACTTTTTGATTAATGATGTCCAGTTTCGTTCGATGCAATCTTATAATTCTTAAGAAGTACGAAATTGTCTTCCCCAGTATATATTGATTTGGCTAAATGTGCTCAGCATTTTTCAATAATATTTGAGTCTGGTGATCTGGCTGGCCATTCTAAAATTGTTTTTATCGTCTTTGCAGTGTGGACACTTGCATTATCTTGTTGAAAAACAAAATTTATATCCGCAATTTCTATAGCATGTCTTTTCAACTGTTATTAAAGTAATGTAATTTGAATTATTCATTTTTCCACTTATAAACTTAATTTCAGTGTTTCCATGGTACCCAATTCTAGCTCACATCATTACTCCTCTACCACCTAATTGCCAACAATTTAAAATCTATTGTTCCTTACGCATATCATGGAAATAATAACAATAACCATAAGGTCCATCCAATGTAAATCTCTTTTCATCGCTAAAAGTAACTTCTCGCTATTTCTTCTTCCAATGAATATATTTCTCAGCAAAATGTAATCGAGCTTCTTTATGTTGCGTCGTTAGTATGCATTAATTTTTGGCGTTTTATGTATTTACATTCTTTTATAATACGTTGTACATTACATTGTAGTTTGGTATTTACTCCAACTGTTGCTGCGATTTCTTTTGCGATACCAGCAAAATTTAATGCATTTCTTAAAATTGCACGTCGCTGACGATCGGTTGTCGGTTTTTAGCGACCTGTACTTTTTTTTCCATATTTGTCTAAATTTCTTAAGAAATTATAAACAACTGCAATTATGATTCAATAGTTTTGCAATTTTTCCAATAGAACAATTTTCTTTATGTAAATTTTGAATTGTTATTTCACTAATATTTAATCTCTTATCACGATCCATTTTCGGAAATTTCGAAATATTTCAATAGTAGAACGCGCATAGTATTAAATATACTTAGCATATTAAATATAATATAGCTTATGCATACAGTATGAAGACTAGTAACTGGAGAAGGAAAAATTTTTCAGGTGTGTTATTATTTTGACGCAACGGTCAGCAATAATGTTCATGTTTTCAACTTTACTTTAAGCCAGTATACAAAAGCGAAGTGCTTACCCTGAACACGTGCAATCTATTATTGATTGAAAACTGATATATAATATTGGAATTGTTATTCAACTATATTTGTGTAAATCAACAAAATTGCACAGTGTGCTATCTTTTTGTCATGGAGTGTATTAATAATAGTCTTTGTAATTAGTATTCTTTTGTTTATATTTTTTTTTTATCGACATTTTCCATTATCTGATAGATACAGAGATGTATCAGTCAGTTTTGGTAGCGATTCGAGAGCTGCTTGATCTTGTGCAGTATATTCTTATCCGCAATGTCGTAAATCAACTCTATTCTCTACATTTGTAGAAATGTATGGAAGCACGGCATATTCCATAAGCTCTTTGTAGCCCATTGGGCAATGACAATTGAGACAAACCATGTCTGGCACAAATTTTTTTTAAACTGCAAGAGAAATATTGTTATTAAATATAAAGTACTTTTGTATAAATTTTAATATTTATACTTTTTCTTATAGAGGTAAATAAGAAAGAAATTGTAGAAGCAGTTACAATTCTAGAAACACCACCAATGATTGTTGTTGGTGTTGTTGGGTATATTGAAACCCCACATGGTCTTCGTGCACTCACAACAGTATGGGCAGAACATCTTTCCGAAGATTGTCGTAGACGTTTCTACAAAAACTGGTATGATTATAAGACATGTAATTTTATTAATATATATATTTTATCAAATTTGAACTAAAGTTATCTTCAAATCAGCTCTCCGCTCATTAGATGAGAGCAATATTTCGGATATAGCCACTGACCTGTATAATGGCTTATTTTTCGGCTTATCTGACAAATGTGTTCAATCTCCGCTCATTTTGAAGAGATCGACACGTTACAGATGGATAGTGGATGCGCACATAGAAACATAGAAAGGAATTTTTATTACTTCTGTGCAGGTACAAGAGTAAGAAGAAGGCTTTCACTAAAGCTTCTAAAAAATGGCAAGATGATCTTGGTCGTAAATCAATAGAGAAAGATTTTAAGAAAATTATGAAATACTGTAAAGTCGTTCGCATCATTGCTCATACACAGGTAATGTTTATAAATATTTAAAATATTTTTAGAATTATGTAGAAATAGCCAATCTTTAACAAAATATACTATTTAAATAGATGAAATTATTGAGACAACGCCAGAAGAAAGCTCATATTATGGAGATTCAATTAAATGGAGGAACTATTGAGCAAAAGGTTCAATGGGCTCGTGAACATTTGGAAAAACCTGTACCTGTTAGTAATGTATTTGCACCAGATGAGATGATAGATGTAATTGGAGTTACTAAAGGAAAGGGATATAAAGGTATGTTATCTGAATATGCTTACATTCTTTCATGATCACATTAATAAATTATATCATCAAATTAATTTATAACTAATTACACTTTGGACTGTGATGACAAAGCATGATGTGTCGTTATCTGATAATCTGAAGATACCATCATGTTGCTGCCTTCCTTCTGACGTCCTTTATTTTAATCGCGATTTAATTTCAAATATGCTTATGGTATCTATATTTTCATATATATTTATTTTTCTAAAGATAGTATATTTTCTATTAACAGGTGTTACATCTCGTTGGCATACCAAGAAGTTGCCACGCAAAACTCACAAAGGTTTAAGGAAAGTGGCTTGTATTGGTGCATGGCATCCAAGCCGCGTTTCATTTACTGTTGCACGAGCTGGACAAAAGGGATACCATCATCGCACCGAAATGAATAAAAAAATATATCGCATTGGTCAAGGCATACACACAAAGGATGGCAAGGTAATTTTTTTCATTTTTATCAAGGAAGCCAAATTTTAATCTGATATTGCCCATTTCTTCGTAATAGCCTTTCTTTTTAATGGAAGTGTCGTTGCGTATTATTAAAAAATGGGCGATAATAATGATTTCTCGTCATAGTACCTAGAGTATTATTATATTTTAGGTCTCCAATGAAAACAACAATTTTATATAAAAATAGGAATCTTCATTTCAAAATGTATGAATAATTGTTGATTATGTGATTACTTAATGAAGTATTTTCTTACAGATCATTAAAAACAATGCTTCAACGGAGTATGATCTTACTGAAAAAACCATTACTCCTATGGGTGGTTTTCCACACTATGGTGAAGTCAATAATGACTTCATTATGATAAAAGGTTGTTGTATGGGACCAAAGAAACGTGTAATTACGCTTCGTAAGGTAAATAGCACGATATTGCTTATGTAAAACTAAATGTAGTTTAATATGATGAGATACTTTGAGCCAAATAATTATTGACAAACATGATATATAATGATAGGACTGATGATTAATATATTAATGATAAGAAAGTTTTATTTTTTATCATATCATAAGTAAAATAACTTATTACTTTTCCAGTCTTTATTGATACACACGAAACGGTCTGCTTTGGAAAAGATCAATCTGAAATTCATCGATACAAGTTCGAAGTTCGGACACGGTCGTTTCCAGACAGCTGCGGACAAAATATCCTTTATGGGTCAACTCAAGAAAGATCGCCTTCGAGAGGAGCAAGCTCAAACTACTGCTACAGCACCTACAACTGCAAGTGCGCAATAAAATTATTTGGGTTATTCATTGTGATCAAAATAAAATGATATAAATCAATTAAGAAATTGTTATTATTTAAATCTTAAAGTATCCTGTATTTTATCATCCCTATATTTTGCAAAAATATAACATTGTCATTTGTAGAATGTTCGATCAAATAAATTGGTAAAGATTATGAATCTGCTACGCTATGCATATGATAAAATTTATGTATGTTTGATTTGATAATATATAAGAAAAAAATTTTGTATTAAAAAATATTACGCTTCATCTTGTTTACGAAGAGAATTACCAGATATTTCGTTTGGTTCTGTTAGATCTTGCCTGACGAAACGTCTGTTCTGCTCCTTCCACGCTATCAAGCAGTGACAGACTGCGGAGGGAGTCTGCGTGTATAAATTGACTGATAGAACATTACTGACGTACACGGTGCTTTCCAATTTCTAATTTTCTAAATTCAACAAGATGTGGAAAAAAACTTATGAATTTTCGTAAAATTGTTGATCAAAGATTATTATGGAGTTCAAAAGGTTTGTAAAAGTTATGCAAAATACCTACGAGTTTGCGTATTGATTTGTTGCAAAATCTCGCTTATATTTATTTTTTGTTTTAGTTCACCTTTTTAATGGATATATTTTCGATGATTTTTCGTTAGAATACATTTCTCAAAATTCTTTTAGAATCACTTTAAAAAATTGTTTCAAAATTTATATTAAGTGAAACATTCATATCGATCATGTAGATCAGCAAATGTATGATTTAATATCATCTCATAAGTTTACTATAACAATCCAATTTCTTTGTTTTTCTGCTGTTGGTACTGACGTACTTTTTAATATTAATAGAAACGGTCTATGACGTTCTGATATATCAATTGCTTATTGTGCAAACATTAAAAAAGTCTTTAAGTAAATAAATTTTATTTATCCATTTCATCAATAAATTAAAAGATTTTTTATTATAACAATGTACTAAAATCACTTTTGCTCGTTTGTAAAGAATTTTCTAAAGATATCTTTCAAAATTCGTGATTCGAAGTTTTTATTGTTTTTTGGACCTCTTTGAATCTGCTATTAATATGAAAGAAAAAAATAAATATCAATACAAATGGGAAGAAACGTTCATCGACCTTGGATTATCCCGTATGATTATTCAGAAAACGATTGATCGTAAAACGGTATCGTAAAACAACTGGTACATTGCTCTCGGTAAATCCATGATTCCATAAAATTTTTATATTCCTCATAAACCAATTCCTAACAATCGGAATGCTAAAATAATTCGTCTGTTTATATCATACTCTTTATTTTTTATGAGAGGACTAGAATTGACATTGGTTGCTTAGCAGGAGTCACACGAAAGCATTAATGTAAAACCGAGTCCACAAATTCTCACGATTCTATGAACGTCACTGTTGCATGCCTTACACTTTACAACATTACTGATTACAGAAAAACCGATGATAAAGTTTAGAATTCCGTACATATACAAAAGGATACAATAGAATAGATATGCGTGCCGAGTACGGGTCCAACCGTGCGACTCACTGCTCGCAGCTATCCGACCGTTCTATCTAGAAACATCTATAACTCTGTCAATTTTTCGAATTTTAATATCGGATATGACTTAAATTGTTCACAAAACTTCGAAGTTAATAAAAATGCAAAAAAGGAATCAATTTTTTCAAACTTCTTGGGTAGTCAGACCTCTTAAGTCTCGTTTAATAATTCGATTTTTCTTCCTCTCTCCTAGATTGGTACTGTTACCAATGCGATTGGTACTATTAATATATCAAAACTATTAAAAAAAACAGGCTAATGATCCTAGCAATTGTGAAGGTAAATGTAACCATCGGTAAGATGATTTAGAAATGTAATTCATTAATGAATGAATAATTGAATTCAATATTAAAATATTATTTAGATGATCAACAAACTCATCAGAATCCAGAAGATCTGCTTCAAAATTATTGAACGACTATTCCAAGCTTTTCCCGTTTATTCAAAAACGAAAGTAATATTTAATGTGAAATATTTAATTTATATTTAATACGAAAATTAGTGCAGATACTGTATTAGTCATACAAGGAATAAAATTTGTATCAATGCTATGGATCATTATGTTCCACATGATGTTCTTCACGTACAATTACACTGGTAATGTAATGACGATGATGAAATGTCATAATATAATAATAAATTTATTAAAATTTGGATACTTTGATTATAGACAATAAATCTTTATCCTGGAGGAAAATGGAAGATTTTGTTATCTAGATGTTAACCAACGAGAATTTGGTAGTTGACACATTGTTCTTCTTAAGTGGTTTCCTCGTCGATTAAATGAATTTAACGAATGAAAAAAGCAAGGATGAATTCGTACAATCACATAGCTAAAACTAAAATCTTCTTCCTGGGTATTTTAAAAAACTTTGTCAGATAGGATAATTTTCAAGTATAATAAAAAATTTAATTATTTTTAGAAACTTATTTGTTAATTCTTCTAATGTAATTTAATATCGGCTTATTATTATATAATTCCATGTGGTTTAATAACAACTCGTTATTTTACATGAGATATCGATCACATAAAATATGTCCAAAGTATTAGTGGAGGAATATATTTTATATTCAAAATTTCTTTCGTATGAAGACCATGCTATGAACATTTATTTATTAATAATTGATTGACACACAATATTCATTGTAACAACGATTACTTATCAATATTTATTTTTACGGTGTATGATTTGGAACTGGTACATGGTAAACAATATGCAGTTCTTTGCAATTGGCACATTACTGCTATTTTCTCGTATTTTCGACGTAAATACGTTATCTTCGTTTTTCTAATTTTTATATAAATTTTTTAAGATGAAACAGTTCAATGACAAAACTCAATTGCAGGTACTTCAATATGGCAGTCTGTTTGCTAAGTCTATTTCTCATCGACGATTATAACGAGTTATATCTCCTATATCTACGATTATATTCCTACGTAAGTATTAAATAGTAAATGTTATATATAAAAGCTAAAACAACCAAGACATTTTATAATGTTATAGATTGGACTAACAGTACCATCTCGTTATAGATTTGTGTGTGCTTATGACTTTTCATTGATGTTCGAAATACCATACATCCTTTTGATGAAACAAATTATTAATTATATACGCCGATAAAAACAAATGGTTGATATCTTCATGCTTATGCAAACTGATATAACTTTCTTTCCATGTTTTGTAATTTATTAGTCCATATATATTTGTTTTTTCTCGTGATTCAATGCACTTCTTTCTAAATTACATACTGTTATTTAGAAAGAATCACGTAATTATTGTGAAGAATTGATTGAACGAGACACAACACAGACGGAATCCAACGCAAAGAAACGCATTTCACGATTTTTATACGAAGTTACGGTAACTAGCTCGATGATTTTGTTAAAAATAATAATTAGTGAATATTTGTAATATATTATATAGTATTTATTTACATTAGCGAATAATGCAGACAAACCTAATCCCTCGATGATGGAATGAGCTGCTCGATGATACATCGGAGAACTGTCTAACTTCTCTGTTCGACTTCTTCCAAAGAACTCCTTCCAAAGGCTCATACCCGAAGGTCTCATCAGAGAGTTCAACACAATAAATATTTTTCCCTATTGAAAAAAAACAACCTACTCAAGAATCTACGCTCAAGAATTTCACCCGAGAGAAACTAATATAATTAAAATAGAATAATCGTTTCAACTAGTAGAATTAAGTGGCTATCCGTTTTAATAACTAGAAAGAAGTGTTTGTTTACTCATTCCAAAAAGTTCGGAGAACTGTCCCTATTATCCGAATTACTATCCAAATTAAATAAAATACGTTCATAAGTAAATATTTACTAAAATTTGTAAATTATTTAAAATTAAAAATTATTTAACCTTCCTATTAATATATATTATAATTAATTATATTCTGTATATTTATGAGATATGGGCTGTGATTTTATAAGTTTTTTTGTTTTTTAGCAATGACTCCACTCGACTTTTCGCTTTCAAAAGCAATGACTCTAATCAACTTTTTTTTTTCTAAAACAATAACTGTACTCGCCTTTTTCTTTCAAAATGATTCTATTCAAATTTTCTTTTTTTTTAACAAAATTGATTAAATATTTAATTAATTTTTATTAAAAAATATAATGGAAAACTCTTAGACATTCTTCCTTATAAGCGATTACTTTGATTATTACAAGAAAATCATCCAATTTCGCTTATAATCAAAAGATAATCATGAATGTCTTCTTGCTAATTCTTTATTAGAACTGGCAAATATTGATGTAATTTTATGTCAGAATACAAATAATTATAAAAGCGTATAAAACAAGATCATATCCTGTTCTAATAAATAAATCAAAGAAGAAGGAACCATTCACAAGTAAATCTCCAGAGAAAAATTACTTGTGATCACTCAATACTCTTCTAGTAATTAATTACAACCAATCACGTGTGCTGATTTGGATCTTTCGTCTTCAATATGATTGAGTGATCGGAGTGACTTAAAAATTCACTTATTACTTAACAAATTCTGTGATGGCTCCAAAATGTTCGTCTGTGATTTAGGTCGCAATTGAGATTGGTCAATTCGTAGGTGAACACGAGATAGGTCAACATCGAAGTTAGTCGAAATCCTCTTCAGTGATGTACTGATTCTAATATCCAGTAGTTGTTTATTAACGGATGGTCACTGAATTTAATTCGCGAAATTTTACTTATCCTGTATTATAAATACAGTCTACGCAGCTGTTAAAAAAAAATTTTGCGAACAACCACTGATTCTAACGATTGCATTGCATACAGTCAATGCAAATACACTTGTTTAAATCGAAAACGCAAACACTGCTTCTATATCGCGATTTTTTGATTTTTATTTTCACAAATACTCAATTTCATCATTGCTTCGCGCACGATTACAATAATATTCTGAAACAGAAAAATAAAAACAAAATTATTAGTATCATTAATATAAGAAATTGATAAAAGTATTTTTAAGTAACGTTTGATATAAAAATATATTTACTTTAAGTATTTGTTAATCCTTATACGTTGAGCATCAAGAAGATAAAGAATTTTGACAAAAAAATAAAATTTATGATGAGTTTTTTTTTTGCGGCCAACATTTCTGACGAACAACTCTGTTTTTCTTTAAGTTTCTAGTCTTTTTATTTTTACCATGCTACACTCGCTCCTTCATTGTTTTGATCACTATTACGACATATTTTAAAACAAAAAAATAAAAACGAAAAAAAATTATTAATATCATTTTTAATATATAAAATTGTTGAAATTATTCAGAAAACATTTAATACAAAAATTTTCTTAGCTTAAGTTTTTGTTGATCCTTGAACGATGTGCATCCTGTTCCAAAATGATGAAGAATGCTGACGAAAATAAAAAGCTAAAGATGAGTTTCTTGTCGCGATCAACAATGACTCTACTTAGCGATTCTGTGCATTATTCTTTAAATATAAGTTACTTATACTCTAGATACAAACTACACTTGTTCAAATGAATGTAAAATAAATGAAATTATAAATTATTTAAGATTATCCGTGTGGAAAGAGAGAATTTGGATATTTACTCGTTGGAATGCGAAAAAGAACTAACTTGATAACTGATATTCATTTGAGCGTCCATTTTTGTTAATATTAAATATATATAATCAACTCCGAGTTCAAAATAACTGTTTGATTTATTAAATTAAAATTATTTTATATTTAACGCGCTTTACTAACTATATAATGTTTAAATAAAAAGATTATTATTTAAATAATTATTTATTGTATTTCGTATACATTATGTATTATTTAAATATTATTCAGAGAAAATCGATTATTAGATATCTGTGTCATAAGCAAACAAAATCAATTATTCACAAGCATTTTTCATATATTGAAATCTAATATCAGAAAAAAAGCATTAAGTGTGATTATTCCACGTACATTATTTTCCTACATAATACATATACAAAGTTTAAACAAAGTAATGGAGATACGGTGTTTCTTTTTCTTATTTTTTATTAGCTAGAAGAACTCTTTAATCTTTAGTAAATTTAAACGAGTAAATTTATTAAATGATACCTACAGAGATGTATACAGAAATATATTGGAATATTCTGCAAAAATTCGTGATCTTTTAACTAATATTAATAATCCATTTTCAAACATTAACCGTCCGTTATGCTTAACGAAGGAATATATTAATTCATCTTCATTTGATTAGGTTTACACTATCTAAAGTGCTTCTTAAAATGCCTCACACATTGCAGTTCATTGTATGTAATTTAAATGTACATGTTTACACATTTTCATTCAGTTTTATTTCAATCACTATATTCAGAATTCTGATAATGTCTTTTACCTATGAACAAAGGAGATTTCCTATTGTTCCACTCATTCCAAGTTTTATATTATCTTTCGTTTAAAAGTATGATTCCAGCTGTCTTTTTAATTAAAATTTTATTGGGATCAGTTAACCCTAGCGTGTTCTGTAAAATGCATTTTTGATATCAAGTTTTCCCTCTCTTAACCCTTTGCAGTCGTATTTAGTTTATATAATACTTGGGTGTTATGCTGATCGGAGTTAATTTTTATTGAACGAACAGTAATACATAATATGCAAGATTACGAAGGACAAACAAAATTTATTAATTTTTTAAACTTTAGATAAATGTAACATAATAACATGTTTTAATTTTATGTAAAAATTACATTTTATAGTTTTTCATCGTATGATATCTTTCATATTAGGAACCGGTATAGTATCAATGTTCGGAATTACGCCTAAAAAAGCAATAATCTCTTCTTTCGTCACATCGACCCAGTTATTTCAAGTTGATCGTTCAAATAAACTCTGTTGCTTTTTTATTTTTGGTATATTTATTTGTTTCTAGTACAATTGTTTAAACAGTATATCTGTGAAAAAATGTCTGAAAAAATCAATAGGTTCCGTACAATGAACAAGTACATTAATTCCAACAATCTTAAATTTTGTCGAAAAATTAGTTTTTGATTGAAGCTGTACGTAATATCTCTCCAAACAATAAATTTATTTATATCACTATTTTCGCTTTCATCATTTTCTTCTACTTCACTATCGCTGGAAATTTCTAATTACATTACTCATCGCTTCACTCGATCTACGTCATTATCAAAATCACTACTATTAATATTTTCAAAACAACCGTTATCACTTTCTATATCAAAGTTAGTGTTATCAGAGCATCGTTAATCAGCGATGATTAAAACTGTGTATCTCCGAAGCTTATTGATTTAGTATAATATAAGATCAGTATGGTTCTTTGCTGTGATGACTGAGAGTGGATATACGACTGGAACGATAAGAAAGTTTTAGTGGATGAGAGTAGACCGCAAAAAATTAATATTAGGAATCATTTTCTACATGTTAAATCATTTACAGCATCGTCTCTGTGTAAAACATACAATTTTTTCACAAATTTCACGAAAATAATATTGATATCACAAACATAAGATCCGGAAATTCCAGAAAAGATATTATATACGTAATTCCCTTCTTTTCTCCTAGAAGGATACCAAGGACTTCGGTTTTAATTTAATGAATATCTCTTAAACGTGGTGATGCTCCAATTTGCAAATATTGCACCATGAAAGTTGCACTTTTGGCAATCGATAGTTATTTTTAATAGAGCTGATTATTATTAGAAATGTTTTTATTGTAATTTTATTGTAATCAAGAAAACTATACTGATTCCATATCAAATAATTTACATGTTCATATAAATCCAACATGGATTCCTTACCGCAAATAGGTAGGTAATTGAACGATTTCTCAATCATGAAAATTTAATAATAATTATATTTCAATCTATAAGATTCGAAAAATATTATAAATGCAATATACATTAGCATCCAAATGAAAAGTTTATTAGTCCAACCTATTCAAATAAATAATTAAATTACAATATATATATAAATAAGTCCTATTTTGCAAATATTTCTTAAATACAATTTTACCATGACTTACGAGAAGCATCACATGAAATTCGTACAATTGATATACTGAGATAAGCCGTATATTAGAAAATATATATATTCTTATTATTTTACGATATCATATAATCTTACATATTAAAATAATGTAAGTGAATTTATTTCTATCGTTTTTAAAATCTTTTCAATAAATTTTTTTATAAATAAATAATAGCGTGAAATATCCTACATGTAATATTTATCTAATATATTCGTCTTAAATAAAATAATGAAGATTAAAAATAGTCGTAAGTTGTTGGATGAAATAAATCGGCGAAGGAAGTAATTATAAAGATACATGATTACATTCAAGTCAATTATTATTCTTTATGTGTACTTTAACAAGTGTATACAGATGTATATAATTTAATTTTTTTTTTCATATGCATGTTCAAGTAACATGACTATTACGCTCAAATCACGTCGAATAATATAAATATCCAATTATCGACTTTTATTAAATTCACTAAATCAAAAGTAACTAAAGAAACATTTAATATAGTAACGTACAATGTACCAATATTAAAAGGAGGTAGAAAATGAAACTTGTAAATTAAAACAAAAAATTATATATGGGACAAAGTGGGTGAATTTCTAATTTTTACATGCATAAAA
The DNA here is from genome assembly GCF_910589235.1 of Vespa crabro. Lineage (NCBI taxonomy): Eukaryota > Metazoa > Arthropoda > Insecta > Hymenoptera > Vespidae > Vespa > Vespa crabro. Next base: position 10,728,631 of record NC_060956.1, on the reverse strand, counting down.
TAAAACGGGTTTAATGTATCCGTCTATAAACAGTTTCATTAAATAAAACATTTAATTCTGATATACGTAAATTTCATACATTTAACATTTTTCGATTTCTTTCTTTTTTTTTATCGTATCGTACCGTTTATATTAACAGTCTTGGTAAAAAATAAAATTAGTCAACGATATAACTCATGATTATACGGAATTTGATATTTATGCATATTTATTACAAAAACACGTATGACAAATAACGTTTGATTTCTGTTATTAAAAGACTGATGAAAGATTTACAATTTACAGAAATAACGTAAATATAAAATGAATCATTTAATTGCTTCATGCAATAAATTGTTATTTCGTTAGATTTACGGTCAGTTCTATTAAGACTAAAAATTACGCTTTATTTCAATAAAAGTATTTAATGAATTTAAGCGTTTAACTTGTATTTTACTTCCTTTAACATGTACATCCAGAAAAAATTACGTATCAACAGATGATATACAGAAAAGAATGCATTGATTGGAAAGGTACAGAAAAACTAATTAAGAAATATAATCTTTATATGGATATAGAATTAAGTTTTGTATGGCTTTTTTAATGTCTCTTCTTTTTTTTATTTTTTTTTTATTTTTTTATTTATTTTTTTTTTTTTTTTTTTTGAAAAAATGTAGTGGGAACTTTGATGTACTTTTGTGCTAATATTTTACAAAAAAGATATTGAAGACTCTATAGATGCAAAATAACGAAGTAAAGCACGATTATTTTATCGTGAGTATTAGTATTCTTTCATATTAAATATATGTTGTCATTTCTATGTAATTTTTTTGGCAAATAATTTTGTCCAGTGTTCAATAATAAATATAATTGTCGATTTTTTATATATAGCCATAAAAATATACTAAAAATAAATTTGATGATTTCGTATAAATTGTAAATATCTGTGGTGCCATAACATGAACACACACATATTACCTATGAAAAACTTAAAGATCCTATGTCAGCGATTTCAGAATGATAACATGCAGGTTTAAATTTTATAATATTCAATTCACAAAAAGTAATCTGCTTGTGGTTTCTTGCTAGGTATTCCTCGACTTTCTTGTGGTGCTGCTTCAAAGATCGTAAAATCCCTTTGTAAATGTTCATTTAATTCCAATATAGCCGCCACATTACCACACCTAAAAATAAATAAAAAAATATATAATATATACAAAAATAATCCGATTTTCTAAGTATATTACAACAAAACCATATACATTTTAATAATAATATAATTTACATTTAAAAAGTTATTGATCAAAATTTATACCTATAACAATAATTTGGAGCAGACCAAACTGTGAGAACAGTTTCATTGAAATGCCATTTATAACCTTCCATTACCAACTGATGTGCTCTACATATCATATCAATATCATTAGCAGAGTTAAACTGAGCTACAACATCACTACCAAATAAGTATCCTGCTCCACGGGGTGAGACTCCCCAACCTTGAGTATCTTCTGGGTCAGACCATAATAGATCGCACATTGGACCATCGTGAGGAACCTGTACAAAAATTTCATATTATTCTCTCCATACATATATATAGCAAGTTTGATTCACTTTTTAAATAAATATAGTTTTTATTAGTTTATATATATGTATATAAATATTAAATATTAATATAACCAAATTATATAAAAAAAAATAAATCTTATAATAAGAAAAGAATTAAATATTTCATTACTATTACTCACTTCTTGTTTTCTATCTATAGTACGAATCTGATCAAGAGTTTGAATACTAGGAGACAAACCACCATGAACACAAAATATTTTCCCATCTATAATTGCTGATAGCGATAAATAATCAAAAATTTCAGTACAGTACCGCCATACCGTAATACTACCATATTTACGTAAACATTCATCATAAAATCCATAGACTTGAGTAATTTGCCTTGATTCGTGATTCCCTCTTATTAATGTAATCCTATCAGGATAACGTACCTATAAAATCAATTAAAATTTCCAAAAATAATTCCTTTATTCTTGACATTTCCAATGTATTTGGAAAATACTTTGGAAATGTCAAGATAAATAATATGTACTCCTAAATTTATAAATATATTACTTTTAATGCAAGGAGAAGAAGGAATGTTTCGACGCTATAGAATCCTCTATCAACAAAATCTCCCATGAAAAGATAATTAGTTTCTGGAACATCACCACCTACTTTAAATAGTTCTTTTAAATCATAAAATTGACCATGAATATCTCCACATACCTATAAACATAAATTACAATTAATAATAATTTTAATCACACATATACTTAAGTATCTTATAAATAATAATTTATGACAAATTATTAGATATTTTTAACTTCTAGTCAATTAAAACTTACTGTAACTGGAGAATCAACTCGTTGTACATTACTTTCTTCTATAAGAATTTCACGAGCTTTTGCACATAAAGCTTTTACTTCAGCTTCCTTTATGATTTCACATTTCTTAAGTTGTTCAATTTGCCGATCCAAATCACTGGAATCGGCCATTGTAATGACACCAGATGAAAATGGCTACAAATAAATGTATTTCTTTTTTATATCAAAATAACAAAGATTATATACAGATAAGATAAAATATAATAACATATAACAACCTAAAAATAAATAATCTATTATCCACTAATACATCAGAAATATTTTGGTGTGCATTATCTGCAATAAACATTATTAATTCATCGCATTATTGTTCTTTAAATTATAAAAATATAAATTTCAATTTATTTTTAATATAATAAATGTAATTTACATATACAGGATTTTAATGTAGTAAACACAGTTATAATATATGAGCATATATAGCATTGCATTCTTAACATATTAAAATTTTCTTATTATTATTATAAGCTATTATTTGCAAGAATAATTCGTGTACATTACATCAATTATATATCAATTATACAAAATAAATTACAGTTTTTAGAATATTTTGAAGGGGAAAGTCTGAAAACATAACTTTATAAAGAAGAATCTCTCACTAATCTGCATTATTTTAATAATATTTTACAAAGTAAAATGTAAGATATAATAAATACACAAATATTATGCAAAAGAATATGTTAATTACATAGAATGTAGAAATATTTTATTTTATATACAATATATATATATGTATATATATATATATATATATATATATATATATATGCATGTATATAGTTGTCTGTATATATATATTGTGTATATCAAAATATATATATATATATCGATTCAAATGCATACCTATATCAAATTCCGTGTGAAATATGTCTATATAAAACTGCTAATACATCAAGTAAATAAATTTACAGTCCAGTCGTTAGAAAAAAACTCTTTTAGGCTATATTCTTATGCCAATGACTACTCGATTCAAGTAAGATACCAATTGTGTTGCATTTCTAAGTACAGAAAATCAGACAATTGTGCCATCTACAGGAAATAGGAACTAAAATGGATTTTTATCTTTTTAAAGAAATTTTTATTATTCACTATTTAATGTAAAAGAATACAATGACTGTCAGTTAAAATTAGTGTTAGTAATTATATTATCCATTTGGGATAATGTCAGTATAATTTATTATGTTTAATTGAAAACATAAAACTATTTATTATTTTAAATATTAAATGATATATAAAAAATAATATATATACACACATACATACATTAAAGAGAATAAATTTGTATTACTTGGAACTCTGAATTAGAGATCTATACGACTTATATCTAAGTTTTACAATAAAGAATACGAAAAAATAATTTCTCTTATTACCATAAATATCTTCCCGTTAGCTCAAATGACACAAAAATGAATCCACGTATATAAATATAAAATTGTTGATTATAAATTAAGGGCCAGTTGAACACCTCCTCTTTTAGAATAGAAAAGAAAAATATTAAGAAAAATGTAATAATTTCATATGTAAAATATTTTAAGTGTATAAAATAAAACACTTAATTTCCGGTTAAACCGGAAATTGAATAATTATTAGTCTTTCTTATAGGATACATTGCAGTTTCTTATTAAATTATATATTTAATTCAATTACCTTTAAAAATCTATTAAGCAAGTATAGGCCTCAAATTAATAATTAATAAAATATTAATGTCCGAAGTAAGCTGTGTAAGCAGAAACAGTATTACTAATATTAATAAAACTAAAATTTAAAAAATTATAAGCGAAAATTATAAACGCCATTAATTAAATATCATCTGAAATATGTACGAAATACAAAATGTATAAAAAAGTATAATTATAAAATGTCGATATTTTCTTTATTAGAGATTCATAAAATAATTGATATTCGACAATATATATGAAACAGTAAAAAAGAATTTATTAAGAATTTATTAGTTATTTCTATTAATTTAATACACTAAGTTTTTGATAAAATAATAAAGTATTTTTAGTTCATCATGAAATCCACAAGTTTGATTACTATATTTGAATATTTCTTTATGTCTTCATATTCCTTCTTTGAATTAATATTTTTCCTGTTTTTTGATATATATTGAAGACAGTGTAATTCTAGATCTCTTATATGTAAGTCATCTGCAATAATAAGAGTGTCAAACACATTTTCTACATTCATGCTCTTGATCAAAGTTTCTTTACATAATTCTACCAAATCTTGTATGTTATACATGTCAGCTATAAAAATAAGATTATTTGCAATATTATCTAAATCATTAAATTTGTTAGTATAAATATAAGACAACATAGAGTTACATGTTTCTTTTGCTATATTAGTTATATAAATTTTCTTATCTTTTTGTTCTTTCATTCCAATTGTGAACATGTTTCTAAATATAGGACTATGTGCTGCAAGTATACATTTATGCACAGGAAACACTGAATCTTCAACATAAATTGATAGATCACTTAATTCTGAATTACTTTGCAATGAAGTTATATGTCTCATTATTGTTGGTAATTGTTTTAACTTGAAATTGGGCAATTGTTTAGTCACAGGAAATATATGAGTGACTTCAAGTGACACATCAAATTCTTCTTCATCTAACATCAGATCTTCATATTTAATTATTTTATGGGTCTTATCTATAATCTGTCTTGCTTGTTCTAAATGTAATATATTACATATAACAAATAAATATCCACCATAATGGTTCTTCTTAAAATCAAATTGCAGAATAAGATCATCATTTTGATACATCATTGTGACTGCATATGAACAAGATGGCAATAGAAACATGGGTGATATTTTTACTGTATCATCAAAGAATTCTTCGACAGACCACAAATATTTTGGATGTTCATATTTCATAAATGTAGTCTCTATATAATGAGTATTTTTTTCCATTTTTTCTCAAATAATATCTCAATAAAATAAAATAATCTGTTGATTAAATAGCCCTAAAACAAGCATCGTATAAAAAATAATAAAATCAGTATATTTATACATAGTATGGCTACACAAGCAACCCCTTTATAATATGATATTCTACGTGGTCCTGCTTTAACTTTGTAAAGTGTTTTATACGTATGATTGTTCTGCTAATATGCATGTGACAGCTACTTCTTGTTTGTAAAATCAATAAAATCAAAATTTTAAAATTAGTTTATTTGGCTAAGTATCACACAATAGAATAATACAAATCTTGATAGTTATAACAAGAAAATAGTATAATTTTGTTAATCTTTAAAACCTCTTTTTTATTCTAAATCTAATTTTCTCTTGTATGACACGAATTTACATAATACGATATTTTAAAAAAATTAACCGACCGTCTTATACGAGGTTTACTTGTATATATATATATATACATCGTAACATTTATACGTACGGAATAACTCTTTTATTCAGCATGCATACATGTAGAAAATAATAAAATGAAGTATAATACAGTGTCTTTATTCGTTCATGATTATAATTTGTTGGCCGTTTTTCATCAAATAATTTTTGGCATGATCGATTTTCAATCAAAGTTATGTTTGGGGCATTAAAACGCCATGAAAAGATACGCCACGAACAAAGAGGACACCACTGAACATGACATCAGTAGAAGTACACCGAACAGACTAACGAATTACACGACGATGAAGTAATCAATGGAAGCACCACTATACAATACGTGGTGCAACTGGAAAAATAAAAAAGAAATTTTACATAAAAAAATCTGGTTGAAAGACAAAATTTTATTTTTGTTTAAAATGAATAATATTTTTCCTGTATATTTCTGTATACGTATATACATAAATTATATTTTTTTTATAAACAGCAACATTTAGTAACTAATTAAAAACTAAAATTCAACAATATATGTGCTCGAAGAAAATATCAAGAAATCTATATTAAGGGTGTTCTCTACCTTTTGTTCAAAGCGTATGTAACTTCAACGATAGGTATGGACAAAATATGAACTACGAATACAAATAGGAAACGCTGACTCCACTATGCGACTATCGTATCGTATCGTGTATAATCTTGTTTAATTATTCCCTTTAGGCGTACATAAAAATGGTTTCATTGGGTTAAAATAATTAGTGTTACTAGACGCATACTTTTCAATCTCTCATATGGATATCTTTCTTTGATAGAGCGTGCGTTTCGCAGTGATCTGTACTAGCTACGTCTGTACGCATTTGTTTTACGATAAATGCATAGAAAATAATAAATATAATTGAACATACAAAATTAAGTATATAAATCTGCAACAAAAATAAGAATTTGTTGAATATTTTCTTCAAAATAATTAGTGAATACTTATATATTATATTATTTTAATATAAATTAAAACATGACTTCATTTTCACACTACCTATGAAGTAGATCAGCGCTTTTTTTACATGGTTTCTCCTATAGGACTTAGTCCATTCTGTACCACTATTACTATTACTACCACTACTGATAATAATAATAATATAATATAATATAATATAATATAATATAATAATAATAATAATAATAATATATTTAAATATTATTTATATACATCTAGATATTATTTAATACATTTCATGTTGTAATAGTAAAGACAATTAACTTCGACTGATCATGAGTAAGAAATAGTGTGGAAACAAATGCATAATGATTATAAGTTAGTAAGACAAAGAGAAACGATAGTGGACGAAAACAAAAGAAACGTTTCTTACTTTTTTCATATGTCGCGTTTGTATTAACATATTTATCGATAAGCGGTTACATGGCGAAATTATCAAGGACAGTTTATTGAGTGTCGCCCATCATACCACCACGTAAAATGATATACATTTCCTTCTTTTGTTATTATAAATTATCATATATTATATAAATCATATGTATCATGATTTATACAATATAAATATATTCTTCTGTTTCTTATTATTATTATAGTAATAGTAGTAGTAATAGTAATAATATGAAGTGAATTACAGAGGAAATCATGAAATAGCGCTGGAGGAAAAATTTCGTAGGTAATGTGGAAATGAACTCGTATTTTGATATTATTAAAAATAATCCATAATATATATGTTCATTAATTATTTTGAAGTCGACAAATATATATATTTTATACATTTGTCATTGAACAAAATTATACTGCTGCTGTGTCCTATGTATCTCAAATTACCACGAAATTCACGTTAGTCATCAGTATAGGAAATACATATAAAAGATTGGATAGTAACACCTTACTAAATTATATTTATTATTTTCTATGCATTTATCGTAACACAAATGCGTATAGACGTATCTAACACAGATCACTGCAAAACGCACGCTCTATCAAAGTAAGATATACATATGAGATATTGAAAAGTATGCGTCTAGTAACACTAATTATTTTAACCCAATGAAACCATTTTTATGTACGCGTAAAGGGAATAACTAAACAAGATTATACACGATACGATACGATAGTCGCATAGTGGAGTCAGTGTTTCCTATTTGTATTCGTAGTTCATATTTTGTCCATACCTATCGTTGAAGTCACATACGCTTTGAACGAAAGGTAGCAGCCGGCCAAACTGTTTCAAACACAACAGCCTTAACTGTTTCACAGGTTTTTGTTGTTTCTCAATCGAAAATTGTTAAACGGCGCGATAGCGTTTGTTTGATCCTGTATCCAAAAATGCCAAGGAACATGATTGCGCTATTTTCTGTTTATATGCTATAAGTTTTATTAATATAAACGTATATTTCATTATTGTTTTTTTATAGCTTATTCTATATTATTTAGTTCATTATATTATTATAATAATAGTTGTTTATAAGGATAGAAACGTGTACACCTACAAAGTGTAATACTACTCCAATTTTATTTTAATTTACCTAAGACTGAACGGTAACCGCAGTCACGCATCGACAGAAACCGGGCTTGTGATTGTCGGCTTCGCAGCTTAGAGCGCTGGCACTTTTGGGCACAGGCATTTAAACGGTTAAGAGAATGTTTTCTTCTTTTACCGTAAAATTAGAAGATCTTTTAATTATTTTTTTCTTTTTTTAAGTGATTCCTCAAATGTTTCCATAGTTCTTTAGTCTTTTTATTGCATTTACATTATACACATATAAAATTTGTTTAATGCTAGTCAACATTCTTTTATCAACGTTCACCTAACTTATGAATGACACAATGCAAAATATGTTAAACAGCAATTACAAATAAACTTTAGTTCAGTTGATATTTCTTCTGAATTTAATATCCATAACGAGTCAAAGGAATTTGAAGTATTTTATGAGATCAATTTTTATTATTAAGCCGTGTAATGTTTATTAGAATGAAAAATTAATTGATTGGATGGTGTAAGCTGTGGCAACTTCTAAAGGACGGGCGGTTATAACAACGCCTAGATGGCGTAGGTACTATTACAGTTTTCGAATGAGAAAACTCATTTACATCTTGGGAATTTGAATTTCCAATACGCGAACCAATAGAAGTTTATGAAAATCTTCTTTGTTCATTTAGTCTTATAGTTAATGATCGAATCGCATTAAATTTAAACAAATGAATTTCAAATTCTTCGAATCGATTCGAAGTTTAATTAGTTAATATAGATTTTGAAGTTTTGATAAGTCACGAATCTATTATCAGTTTCATTGTTTAACCAACAATGGATTTAATGATATTTGAAATACTTTAAACCACTTTGGATTTGTATAGTAACTTTGAACATAATTCTAATCTTACAACTCATGAGGATCTTAATAAATCTCGAATATTTTGTCATTTTCTCGAATATATTGCACTAGCGATAATGGACTCTTTCTGCGCACAATATATCAAATCTTACACCATTACTAATTTTTATTAATTCCTTAATAACAAGGTTTTATATAAAATTCTTTAATCCACTAATTTTATAGTTTGAATATAATTAATAAAACTATTACTACAAGGACTATTTGAAAAGTTTGCGGTTTTTTCTTAAAATGAAACAAATCTTAAAGTGAAAAATAAAAAAGCCGCATATTGCTAAAATGGTTCTAGTACTTATTCATCTTTGAATATATAATTACTATACTTTATACTTTATGTATTATATTATACATAATACTATATTAATTTTAATATAATTATATTCTTTTTATCTTATTTTCTACATATCAACATTCGTAATATATATTGCAAACTATAAAAACTAATAATATAAATAAATGTATTTTTGTTAATTTGAATTTTCGAAATTTTTTCAATATTTGTTGTCAATTGCTCGGACAAAATTTATCGAAACTTTCAAAACTTCGGAAAGTATGAATTGATGATCAAAATATTCAAGAGTTTTACTTTCTTGAGATAGGGTTCAAGATTACGATATAGATTCGAAGCGATTTGAAGTCTTTCAAATCTTATCGTTAGTTATTGTCAATCAAGTCAAATTCTTATTATCACGTTCACGAGTCGTACTAAACTATTACATATATTGTTAGTTGTTAGTATAACTCAGAAATTAAGCATTTTTGGATTTAAGCATATTGATAGAGTCTATTTTTCTTCTCTATATATGAAGAATCAATTCCTGAAGTTTTGCTGTGTAATTTTTTACATTATGTATATATAAGTTATTATCTATATTTTTTTTTAAATTTGAAGTAAAGTATTTTTAATACCAATTAGAAGAAATCTAAGTAAGAACTACGTATTGATTGTATGGAAAAATTAAAATTCCAGAATATGAAATAATAAAAAAAAATTTATTTAACTTTGTTCATATCTATTTTATACACTAAGATTTTTGTAAAACAATAAAGTATTTTTAGCCCATGAAGTAATCTAAAATTTTTGCTACTATATTTGGATATTTCTTTATATCTTCATATTCCTTACTTGAATGAATAATGGTCTTGTATTGTGATATATATTGAAGACAAAGTAATTCTAGATCATGCATATGTAATTTATCTGCAATAACAAGAGTGTCGAATACATTCTCTTCATTCATTTGCTTGATCAAAGCATCTTTACATAACTTTACTAAATCTAGTATATTATACATGTCAGCTATAATAATAAGTTCGCTTGCAATATTATCTAAATCTTCAAGTCTATTAGTATATATATAAGACATCATAGAGGTACACGTTCCTTTTGTTAAATCTGTTATATAAACTCTGCCTTCTTTTTGTTCCTTCATTCCAGATGTGAATATATTTTCAAATACAGGACTATGTGCTCCAAGTATACATTTGTGCACTGGATATACTGAATCTTCAACACAAATTGTTAAATCGCTTAATTCTGAATTAAAATGTAATGAACTTATATGTTTCATTATTTCTCGTATATGTTTTATCTTGAAATTGGGCAATTGTTTAGTTACAGGAAGTATATGAGTGACTTTAAGTGACAGATCAAATTTGCTGTAAAATGAAGACACGTTTTGATATATGATTGATTTATTGGTCCCATTAATAATTTGTGTCTTTTGACAACAATCTAACATAGAATATACAACACTTAAATATCCACCATATTGTTTCTCGTCGAAATCAAATTCTAGAGTTAGACTACGACTAGTATGCTCCACCGTAACTGTATATGTACAAGACGGTAATAGAAACACGGGTGACATTAAAATTGTGTTAGAATGGAATTGTTGAATAGGCCACAAAAATTGTGGATTTTCATATTTTATAAATGTAGTCTCTATATAGAATGTATTTCCTTCCATTTTTAAAAATTAATATCTCAATAAGATAAAATAATCTTTTGATAAAATAACCCTAAAACATGCATCGTATAAAGAATGAAATTATTATGTCTATGGAGAGTATGACTATACAAGTAACCCCTTTATAATATGGTATTCCTATATGATTTCGTTTTACCTTTGTAAAGTATTTTTTTTATGTACGAATATTCTGCTAATAGGCGTGTTATAGCTAGTTTTTGTTCATTAAATCAATAAAACCGAAATTTAAGAGTTATTTTATTTGACTAAATATTGCACAGTGGAACAATACAAAGTATGATAATTATAAAAGGAAAGTAGTATAATTTTCTTAATTTTTGAAATCTAAGTCTATATTCTGTTCTAATTCATTATTTTTTCATAACAACATGAATTTGCATAATATATTTTATAGGAACTTAGTTTTACATGGGGATTACTTGTTCATATATACATATACATATATGTAAAAATCTATACATACGAGATACGTTTGTTCAGCAGGATTTTGCATATACGAAGAGAACAATAAAATGAAGCATATTATAAAACGTCTTCATTTGTACAGAATTATGATTTGTTGGCTGTTTTTCATTAAATAATTTTTACATGATCGATTTTCAATTAAGGTTATAACTATGGCGAATTTGATTCGCTACAAAGTGTTTTTATTTGTAAATGTAGCTTTAGGATATTAAAATATTAAGTAGAAATGAATACTATGAATTTATTATTACAAAAATAATTAAATAACATAAGAAAATTTCGAAAAAGATTAAGTTGTAGTGATAGATCATGTTGTATGTTATTTAGTAATCTGTATAAACTAAATATTTATTATAAGGATATAAGCAAATTAACATTTTATATATATTAAAAAAGGCTTATAAAACAGTAAGAAAAAAATTTACATATTAATTTATGTACAATACAATTAAAATATATATGTATGAGCCGTTTTTCTTTAAATCGTGTAAGTCCAACTGAAAAAATGAGTTGAAGTTAATTTTAGTAACAGATGGCGAGATAAATTTTTTTTTTATATTTATAACAAAGTCAATATAGTACAATATTTTCATAAATTCAAAAATGGAATTGCATGAATTTCTTTTTGAATCTGATATAAATCTATACCATTGTAAATGCATTCATTATGTTTGCGGAACATACAAGAGCTTGTGACTTCGATTCAGGCCTAATTGAAAAATACGATGTATTTTATAAAAACATTTAGAATGTTACAGCTCAAGAACATATTATAATGACATGTGGAATATCTAAAAATTTCAGCAAAATAACATTATTGCTGTTATATACCAATTCATAGCAGTAGATATAATGATATGTTGAGTTTGTTACCTTATATACTTTCTATTCACCATGAAAATTTTAGGACACTTTATACGAATCCAAATGAAGACTAAAAGATGAATAAATCTTTTTGATGAATAAAAGTCATTAATATTATCCTTCTCATTTCTTCAAAGTTGTTTTTTCATTAAACTTATTATAATAGTATTCTCAAAAATATTTATCAAATGAATAAATTTTTATATTCATTACATCTTTATTCTATAATTGTCATTATTTATTTTAGAATAAAGTTTCAAAAAAGTATTTCTTAATTATAATATAAATTTAAATTTGATATGCACGATTTTCCCTTTTTTTGAGAATAGTGTGTCTTCATTAGCAATTAACAAAAACAGTTGTATTTTGAGAATATTTATAAAAACGGTCACACATAATAAAATAAAGCATATTTGGAATATTAAAAGCATAAAACTAGCTTATTAGCACATTTAACAATATTTTAAATATTTTAACATACAAAACATTAAATATTTCGGCATAAAGATCGTATATGTACCGTTTAAAAAAAACGGCTCATATATATATATATATATATATATATATATATATATATATATATATGTATATATATACATAAGTTATTCATTGTTGATATTTCATCAACAATTTGAAGTGAAGTATTATTAATACCAATTAGAAGAAATGTAGATTGGAACCATTTATCGATTGTAGAGGAATGTAAATTTTTTGGTCGTCTTTGCTTCATACATTTATACCCCTATATAATTACATTGTTCATTCTTTAATTAATCTTATTGTGTTAACATATAATATATAGCTAAAATAAAAATAAAAATCACACGATCTTTTTATGAGAATAATTCAATTTTTATATATCCACGCATCATATATTGGAACTTTAATATTTTCAAAATTAAAAATTTAAGTTATGATTATATTTTCTGATTTCACAACTAATTACAATAAAATGCCACTCATTTTATTATTTGAAAAAAAAAAGAAAAAAAAATAAAAAATAAAAAATTACTTATATTTTCCATTCAGCTTTTCTCCTTATCTTTCGCAGCTTCTATTTTACGTCCTAAAAGATCATATTTAGATTGATTTAACTCTGGATCTTGATCAGTATCCGAACTACAGTCACTATCGCTCGAATCATCATAAGAACCAAGTCCTGGTAAAATACCAATACATTTCATTCCTCCTGTATGATTTATCATTGTGTTAGATAAGCATGAATTTTTGTTTTCCACAAGCACATATTTTGATTCTGCATTTAGTATCTGTGGATATTGTAAATGAGAATCATCTTCCTTTGTTAAAGATTTATCTGGTTCTGGTGAAGACAATTTTCTTTTGATACCCTTGTTTTCACCTAAATTATTAATTCATGAGCAAATTTTTAACTAAATATTTGTATTATACTTCATAACTTTTCATTTTAACTTACTTAACTTTGGTTTTTCTGATTTTTTCACAACTACACCTGCCAATAGTTTTAACTGTGAATTACGACCACTAAAAGATAAAGTAGATCTTTTAATAAAATTTTAAAGCAACTATTTAATTAGTTTATTTTTAATTTATTTTTTTTTAATGAACAATAAAATTAAAGGAATAATTATGACAATAGAATTTTCAATACTTAATACAATTATAATGATCAATTGAAATATAGCATAAATGTATTTTGATTTAATATTTTACCTGCTACTACAAATATTCTTGTTGATAACCTGAGGTTTTTTTAATTCTTGTTTTAATCTTTCATCTAATGACTTTTCTTGTAATGAAGCAACAGCAGCTTTGAAGTCACGCATTTCTTTTTCTTCTTCAAGATTTTTTTTACGTTCTTCCTCTAATTTAGTTCTATCAACCAAATCTAAAAATTCCACTTCATCATCATCCAATCCTTTTATCATATTTTCTGAAAAACAATAATAACAATGTCATTTCAAATAAACTTAATTTGATAAAAAATAATTTCTGCTTACTAAGTTTATGCGCTTCTTCATATTCTGCATCTCTTTTGTTTTTTTGTTCTTGCAACCTTTCGTACAAAGACCTAGGATCATATGATTCTTCAGGAGGTTCTAAAAAGTAAATCTTATATTATCATATTTTTCAGACTTTCATGGCCATGTGTCTTATATATTCTATTATTTGAAAAATTTGATAAAATATTAATTATTTTACTGTTATACACAAATTATATTATAAATATTTTGTGAATATATTTGAAGAGAAAGAGAATATATTTATTAATAATTCAAATATTTTATGTCAACTTTAAAATTCTAATTTTCTCTTACAGTTTCGTTTCATTAGATAGATTTAATAGACTACTTAAATTTGATGGGCATGACGCTTGATAAATAAAGAACAGTTGAATAACTTGTACGGTAATAACCTAAAGGTTGGTCAGCTGTTCGTACACGGTCCCATTCTTCTTGCCTTATTCTCCTTTGCTCTGCTATTTCAGCTTCTGATATGAACCCAGAACTCATTTTTCACTGTTTTAATGGAACAAAGATAAGCATATATATTTATATAACGAAGAAGTTTTGATTCACATTCGGTTCGCGGTGTATAAACACCAATCATAATAAGCCAACCATAAAAAATTTCTTGCTTTATAAGCTCTTAATATACGTGATTATATATAGAGTATGTATCCAAAAATAATCGTTTAACATATTAATATACAATTCATTATATAGCGAAAATTTACATCCTACACACTTTTTAATACTTTATAATATTTCGTAACTAACTTTTTCCTTGTCAGTAGTGGTACTAAGTACAATTCAATGTAATACAATGGACAGCCCAAGTATATAATATTTAAGATTAGTATTTAAAATAATTTTAGAAACGCGTTCATACTGCCACCTAGTAACAGTTACATCTGTGATCTATGTTTCTTGAACGATCATCGTATAAACATATTATAGAACAATACTTCTATAATTTTGTAACATTTTTTATGTAAATTTGTCTTAATAAATAGAAAAGAAAATATATTTATTATAAAAATTTGTTATAGAAGTTCGTAAAAATATATTTATATACTATTGGCTGATGTTTCGCGCTCAATAAATCCACCAATCCTGAGTTAAAAGATGAGCAAATTATAATTTTACGGTAGTTGCATGTCTATGTTTCACTCTTTCTTCCGCTTCTCTTTCATGCGGTCGTGAAGCCGTCAAGGTATGTGCTTTTTAGAGCTTCTTTCTGATTTAACAGAAAAGTTTAAAAAAGAACATTAAATTACTTTGTGAATTTGATTAAAAATTCTTTAAAGTGATATGGAAGTGAATATTTTTCACAGATGGCATGCTCACCAAGTTGATACTAATGGATGTTACATACCGTGTGACATCCGAAAGATTTTAGTTTGATAATATATCGTTCATCGTTTTGAAGTGTTATCTAGTGATTTAAAAGATTATTATTAGCGTTTCAAATATTTTATTGCATTAGTAAAATTACTTTTAAATCAGTAATGTAAAATTTGTATCTATAGTAACATAACCTAATTATTTTCAGATGTTCACGGCAAACGCTAAAATTATAAAAAGCGGTGGCGCTGAGCCCGACCAGTTTGAAGCTAGTATTTCACAAGCTCTTTTAGAGTTGGAAATGAATAGTGATCTAAAATCACAACTGAGAGAGCTTTATATTACTAAAGCGAGAGAAATCGAGACCAATAATAAGAAGGTGAAATATTTCTTAATACAACTACTACACGCATAAATTTCCTTTATATGCATATATGTGATACTTAAGAAAAGATTGATTTAATTTGTATGAAATTTTGATTAATGTCTAATTTTATTTTAGTCAATTATTATTTATGTACCAATGCCAAAGTTGAAAGCATTCCAGAAGATTCATACAAGGCTGGTACGTGAATTAGAAAAAAAGTTCTCGGGTAAACACGTTATGTTTGTGGGTGAAAGAAAAATCTTACCTAAACCAACTAGGAAAACTCGCACGAAGAATAAGCAAAAGAGGCCAAGAAGGTGATATAATTATTTATTAATCATATTAGTGTAAATACAATTATTTAGAAACAGTTTTATATCGGTATTATGAAAATGTATGCTTAAATTTTGTGTAATGTAAGTATGCGTATGTGTTGTATAAATATGCATTAATATCAAATATATGATATTGTTTAACTTTATAGCCGTACATTAACTGCTGTATATGATGCTCTTCTGGAAGATTTGGTATATCCAGTAGAAATAGTTGGTAAACGCATCCGTGTTAAAGCAGAAGGCAAGCAACTGATCAAAGTCCATTTGGATAAGAATGAACAGACAAATATTGAGCATAAAGTATGTCTTCACGGTGTTAATCATGTGATTAAATTACATTAAATATGTAATGTATCATTGTTATACATGCACCAGTATTAGCAATTTCATAGACTCTGTCTTATCTTTTTTAGGTTGATACTTTTGCCTCTGTCTATAAGAAACTGACGGGTCGGGATGTCACATTTGAATTTCCTGAATCTTATGTATGATTTCATAAAAAATAAAGGTTATCGAAATTATTTAACTTAGTGAATTTATACCATCTTTAATACTTATTATATGCCATATGTAAAAATGAAAAAAAGATGGCTATGTTTATGGCTAAACAAAAATATTGCATCATGGTAATTTCAGTTTGGAACAATTTCTGGATAGAAACGCCTTCTGATCTGTACCAGAGATAAAACATCGAGATTTGATCTAGTATATTTTTAAACAAAATATTTATGCAAAAGTATTAGATAATTAATTGTGTAATAAATTGACAAAATTTACAACGTACACAATTGTCATGTCAGCAGTCTCTAAAGATTGTGGTCTAAGTCTTAAAAGTATCACGCATGCTGTTACCTCGCCAATTTCGATTGCACCATCTATCATTCCAGGCCATTTTGTAGCATATTCGCTAGCAGCGAAGAGAATTCTTGTAGAATAAGGGTTATCTTTAAAATACTTCAAAAATATACATTAGTGATAGATGAGTATCTGTACATCAATATTCATACCTATCGTTGGATGTATTTACATGATTAACATGATTAAATACATGAGATGGTTGCATAACGCTCATAGGCCAAGCACTTTCTAATTTAATTCCAATATCTTCGTTCGGAGATCGTTCAAGTTCTTTGTAATTGATACAACGTTTCATTTCGTTATTTTGAAAACATTGGCTTAGCGTTTCGAATAATTTTAATTTCGATGTCGTTGATATAACATTGGTATCGTTAAGAAATCCAGCCATCATTCCTCCTTTTACGTTATTACAGGTTGCATCATAAGCGATATTTAAGATAGTATTGGATTCTAATGTAGCTAAAACATTGCCATTATACTTATCTTTCCAAAAAGGTTTTTTGTAAAATGCATTGAAAAATATGTTATCACTATGTAGGAATAATGTTTGGGATTGAGATACATGTGCAGGTAAAGATGGTTCGATACGAATTTGAGAATTTTCCGGAGGTGGTACCGCTATTACCACGATGTCACATCTACATACCCATACACACGCAGTTATATATTTACGAAAATATTAATATAATATGCCCGTTCGTACGATGATTAATATTAATAAATTCCAAGCTATATATATATATATATATATATAGCTTAACGATAACATTATTTAAACGTACTTGAAACAATTTTGTGTAGTATAACAATAAGCTCTGTCGTCGTTGAATTGAATATTTGTAACTATTTCATCATAAATTATATCACCATGTTCAGCAAGTATATGTTTTAATAATTCTTCGGTTAATCGCGCCATTCCACCCTGTCAAACAGGGTAATCTTTCCTTTTTTCGTTGAAATTTTTAAAAAATATCGCGATATTATTAGTATTATAAATTATAATTGTTTTAATTGTAAGAATATTTGATAATAACTTGAACGAAATAACGGTTCTCATCTCCTATCGTTACTTTTAGTCGATCGAGCAATCCACCTGCACCATTTAACATTACAAACATCCATAACGCTGATAGTTTACGAAGATCTCTCATTCCTGATAGATGAACATACGATAGAAAGATCTAGTGGGGAAAATGATTGGTTGAAAAATTAGAATGCCATAATTGGATTTTACCGCATGTACTATAAATAAGTGAACTGCATATGGATCTGGCATAAGAGAAGAACACAAGTTCCTTCAGTAGTTGATCAACACTGGTTATGGCTAATTTACGTGTAATCTTATTCTTGACATAGGTTTTGAAACATGGTTTTAAACAATTCTTTTGAATCTGAACACAAAGGAAGAAAATTGTAAAGTTTATCAGATATTGAGTCTGATTAAAAATCTTGAATATTGTTTCTGTAAATCGATGGTCCAAATAAATAATTACTACTTGAATAAAGTAGCGAATTTCAGCTGCGAATAAACTTGGAAAATTTTCTACGGGACCATCTTTTGTAAAAAACACTCTTTTTCCATCCGTATTCTGCCTGGAACAAGTATCTATGTTCAGTGTACGGATAAGTTGAGTGACACGTTCTTGCAAGAGACTGGCATAAAAGCTCTCGCTATAATTCTGTGATAAAACGCGTCCTCCGGCTTTATCTATAGTAATCGTAAAGATATAAGATATACATAAGATTTTATGACGAAGGAATCTCGCTTGTAAGAAAGGAGCTTATACACTGCTTCGATTGGAAATAAAGAAAAAATTATGAATTATTACCGGTTCCTTCGATGACCAGTATATTTAAAGAGGGTTTTCTTCTAAGTATATTGTACGCTATACAAAGTCCCGTTAAACCAGCACCAACGATCACTACATCAAAGTCGTTAACGTCTTCTTCGTCATCAAGATTTAGGTTCATTTTAAATAAGAGTAAGATCTAATTAATCGACCGGAAGCGATTCATGATTGATCGTTTCTTTTTCTCGAATTTCAGCGAGTTTCCAAAGGTTTATCAAATGTTTTTCAAACTTCTCGCAGTTTACATGAAACGAAAGCGTCTCACAATAACGCTCGACTTCTTCGAGCGGTCAGTCCCTTGATAGTCGAAGCAACTTTTAACTACGGCCTTTATAATCCCCGCGATAGCCATCTTATCTCTCTCCTTTTGCTTCTCTCTTTCTCTCTTCCTGTCCATTTATCCTTTCTTTCTTTCTTTCTCTCTCTCTCTCTCTCTCTCTCTCTCTCTCTCTCTCTCTCTTTATCCGCGTGGAGGAACATCCTTGAGACACCACCATGTTTCCACGAACAGCATTACCTTTTTCCACCCCCTTTACGACTGCTCTACTCTCTCTTTACGGAGCTCTGCATCTTAAATAATTGATTCTAACGTAGTTACCGCTGTTTTTATAACTGTTTTACCGGTCGCTTCCACCACCACAATATATATTATTAAGAGATCGTCTCCTTTTTAAAAGTTTGCCATACTTCGAGCAGGAAGGTGCGAACGTAAGAAGCATTGAACTTCTTTCTCATCGTGTCTTCTTCAATGGTATCATTTTTCTTATGTTCGAAAATTTTGAACGGTTTTCATTGGTATTTTCTTTGATGTCAATTTTTCTTTGACAGCTCCATTTGAAAGGAGCCGAAAATGTGTAATGGTTATGTGTGGAGATTGGAATAAAATCGTTGGTACAAGAACAGGAATATTTCTTTTCTTTCTTTCTTTTTTCATTTTCCCGAGCTTACGGCTTTTTCGTATAGCAAGAAAGAAGTTTTAGAATGCTGAATGCAACATCGTTCTCTTCTAGAAGGCACTTTGACACAGCCCCACGGGTACATTACTAGGATTGCCGCCACCAATTGAACTCCCTCGTTTCTGTACCTTCTCCATCCACTCTCTCTTTCTCTTTCTTTCTCTCTCTCTTTCTCTCTCTTTCTCTGTCTCTATCTATCTATCTTTCTCTCTTTTTCTTTCTTTCTTTGGAGTCCAAAGTCGTCGCGTGTGCGCACTTTAGAAAAGAAGAGAAAGAGAGAGAGAGAGAAAGAGAAAGGGAAAGAGAGAGAAAGAGAGAGAGAGAAAGGGAAAGAGAGAGAGAGAGAGAGAGAGAGAGAAAAGGAAAGAGAGAGAGAGAGAACCGACCGACCTCGACTTCCTTATGTCTGCAAACACGGCAGCCTGAGGCGACATCGCCGTTCAAACAGCCAATCGCCCTGCCTTCAGAACGTTCAGAGCTGCACAACTTCAAATTCCCTCCCGCCATTGTTATCGTTATTTGACTTATCCGCAGCATTGCCACGACGACGACGAAGATGACGACAACGACGACTACGACGACGAAGGATCTGCATAATGGGCGTCATCATGTAAAGCCAAGGATTTCCACTTCGATATTATATGCGGTTAATGTCTCATAAAAGTTTATTACGAGTCTCGTACTAGCCAGTATCTATCGAGAGAAACTCGATAATGATGTGGAGGAGTTTTAATAATTCGTAAGAAAAAGCTTTACTGAGATTGTTTGTTCGTGGATTCATTCATCATTTCTTTTTTTTTTCTACTGACGACTACTATAATATATATGTATACACATATATATATACATATATATATACATATATATATATATATATATATATATATATATATATATATATATATATAGATAGATAGACGAGATGAAATCGAAAAGAAATTATGCGATCGCAACCAGTTTCGATCTTCTTACATGACCGAAATTTTGTAGCGTGGATGCCGTAGAGAACGAGAAAAAGAAAGGGTGAGAGGGGGAGGGGGAGGAATAGGAGGAGGAAGAGGAGGAGGAGGAAGAGGAGGGGAATTTGTAATATAGAGGGCCGCTCTACGGCCCCGTTGGGAGGAATTCCGGGGTACGTTTTAAATTGCTGCATCCCCAACCTCCTTGTTTATGTATGCTATCGTGTTTCTTATTCTTGTGCGGCAGCGTAGGAGAGAGAACGCGCGGCGGCCCTCTAACTTTATGTGCACAGCACCGGCATAAGTATGCGATCTATGTGTCTGTATTCTCTTCTCTGTCTATTCTTTTTGAGTGTGTGTACGTGCGCGTGTATATAAGTGTGTACGTGTCTCTATCTTTCTCGTATGTGTTTTCACTCACACTTTGCTTCTTCTCTTCTTCCTCCTCCTCCTTCTTCTTCGTGAAACGTACGAGCGAAACGGCTCATAGTATTCGCGTGTTTCTCGCTCGTACGCGTGCGCGCACATCACTCTCTTTCTCTCTTTTTCTCTCTTTACATGTAGTATATATCTCTCTAAAAAAAAAAAAGAAAAAGCCCGCGTGTTCTCCGCGTGTATTGTATCGTGGAACGCGCTCCTATTCGTTTCCTCGGCACAGGTTTCGACTTTCCTCTTTCGCTCGTCCTCCTCTACTTTCTTCCTCGTTCCCTTCTCACTCCTTGATCCTCCGTAACATCCAGCCGTTTTCTCCCGTGGATTCTTTTCGTGTTCCCTACGATTCAGACTCTTTTTCTTTTCTACCTTTTCTCCTACTATCTTTTTTTTCTCTCTTCCACTCTATCTCTCCTTTTTCTTCTTCTTTTATTTTTCTTTTTCTACTTCTTTTTCTGAAACCAGTTTGACCCGCTCTCCGTTTCAATTGCTGGAAACTCCGCTTAACCGTGAATTTAATCGGGCCTTTCTCGGCTACGGCAATACGCCGATTTGATTACGTTTCGAAGACTTACGCAGAGCGTAAGAGCGAGAAGCGTTCTTCGGCTAATCAAAAATTGCACTTTCTGTTGTGTTATTGTAAACTTCTTCGTAATAAATCAATACAAATGTTAATTATTTATAGTAAATTGTAATATTTTGTTAAAAAAATATAATTAATCTAATTTTTTATTGAGAATTAATTTTTAAACGAAAAAGAAAGAAAGAGAAAGAGAGAGAGAAAGAGAAAAGCTATCAACAATGTCAATATCTAAGATTCAAGATGTTTCAAATATCTATACTGCTGATCTTATCTATTTAATTTATGAAAGTAATATTAATTATCATTAATATATATATATATATAATATATATATTATATATAATAATATATATATATTATTATATATATATATATAGCATTTATGATATATACATAATACACGATATTACTGATAAATTTATCAATGAATTCAAAGTAATAAAAAAGTAATATACTAAATTATATCAAAAGGCTGATATTTTCTATTTTAACCATTAGTAATAGTAACATAAAAAGAAAATCTACTTCAACAATCAGCAGTGTTGATAATTACAGGATTAACTTCTAATTTTATACTTTGTCCCGTAATTATCAAGAATGGGATGGAGAGAGAGGGGGGAGAGAGAGAGGGAGGGAGGGAGGGAGAGAGAGAGAGAGAGAGAGAGAGAGAGAGATAACGCAATTCGTGCAAGATTAACGATCGTTGCGATTCTTGAATGAGCAATGTTTCAATCTGCTGGGATACGAAGGAGAAAATTCCCTGTATGCGGAGAACGCGAGCTCATATCTCCGTTCACGATTTTCCATCCTACCAACCGGGCCAATTGCTAGAAAGCGTGCGCCTTACGGTTTGGATGTTGAAAAGAAACGAACAAGAGAAATGGCTCGCAAGAGCACAATTTTTCGTTATAACTTTTTTAAGAGGATAAGAACGTCCGATTCTTATAAAGTATCGTTTTTCTTATAGTGTTGATTGTCAAATGAATTTTCATCATTTTTTTCTATAAATAAAGTAAAAAAATCTTTTAAATGGCAGTAGACAATTTTTGTAAAAGTTCGATACAATTTTGTTGTTAAGTCTATGCTTATAATCTTTGTTATTTCCATACTTATTATTTTTAATAATAATAATAATAATAATAATAATAATAATAATAATAATAATAATAATAATAATAATAATAATAATAATAATAATAATAATAATAATAATAATAATAATAATATAAAAAACTCATAATAGGAAAGATTGAAATGATTGTTATTGTAATGATATGAGAGATAGAAAATTTGAACGATGTTGGTTCTTGGTGTGATCGTCTCTCGGGGGTTGAACTCGACTAATGAAGGCACATTCGATCACGCGGCACGCTCATTTGGTAAATGTATGAGTGTGTATATTTACGTATGTGTGAAAGAGGAAGAGAGAGGAAGAGAGAGGAAGAGAGAGAGAGAGAGAGAGAGAGAGAGAGAGAGAGAGAGAGAGCACATACATGCATATCAAAGAGAACGAGGTACTTTATGTATGGCCTAATCCAATAGACCTAACACTGTAAACATTAGGTACATGGACGTGTAAACCGTGCACCTTCGGATAGGTTCAACATGTAACGTGGAAGAGAGCGAGTGAGAGGTGAGGGTGGTAAAAAGGGGTGGTCGTCACGAGGTAACTTAACTGTCAATGCTCGAGGCATGTTTTACATGAAACACATATATAGATCGTTCTCTACGGTGATGTAAAACCAGACAACGCCGGTCCTAGCATTGGTGGAAAGGCCGTTGATTCATCAGGCAGAATGTGATTGTTCTCATCTGGAGTTAAAAGTTACATAAGTAATATCCATGTAAAAGTGCTAGTCGAATTTTGCTTAGATTGATCTTAGGTTGACGTTCTATTAAAATTTTCTTTTATTTCTCCGTATTTCTTTAACAGAATTTTTTTTACCTGATTTGTATTAATGTACCATTATTTTTGAAGCTATTTTATGATTTTTTTATGTCTATTGAAAATATTCATTAGAAGCGAAAATGCATTATAGTATTATGAGATGTTTCACAATGTAAATAATTGCAATCTCTTGTTTGTTTAAATTACGGTAGATATAAATCATATATTTTATTAGGAAAAAGTCTTACTTTCCATAAAACACAAGAAAAGAATTGTAAATTAAAAAGAAAAATATAATATTAGAATGTTTATCATATACGTGTATAATGCATAGAACAAACAAAAAGTTAAATGTAGAATTGACTCTTAACAAGACATGGATATGTCAATGTTATGAAGAATAAAGTATATGTCAAAGATTCAATGTTAAATCTCCTCGAATAATAGGGATAGTTCTTTGAGTGAATAGATTGAATGTTAAGTAATATGTTTTTGTCAAGAGACTTTAAATTAATGCACGGACATTCATGAGGGTCCACTGATATTCATTGATACAGATATGTATATGTAGAATAAAGAGTTCATGTCTAGGAAAAGGATGATCAAGAAGAAACGAATATATGTACTTGAAATGCGGAATGAGATGGATTCGAATCTTCTTTGAAACGGAGCGTAACATGCGCGCCTCGAACGGTAAATAATTCGTCCTTCGAAAGCTGTTTATCCGTGGGCCGCATCGAGTAAAAAAGTAAAGGGATTTGAAAATACTTCCTGGGCTGATAAATCTGATTATCGTCCAGCGAGAGATACGCAAGATAAACCCTTTATACAAAGGAATAGCAGATGAAACACGCGTATTTAAGCCGATCAAGACATGAAATTCGCAAATAGTCGGGAAATGGACAAACAAAATTCTGATTTGATCCATGCAATGCGATCACGTTATACGTTACTACCTAACAATGCAACATCGTATGTAATGTACGGAAAGCTAATACAATATACATATGTACAGGATGTTTCAAGCATAACTCGAGTACTTGAAATATAGAGATATTTTGACAATAATAATATCAAATAATATCAAAGGATAAAAATTTTTTGATTCAAACAATGATGATAACAATTTTGTGCTAATAAAAAAATTTCCTCCTTTATCTAGAATTATGTTTTTCTTTGATATTTTCTTTTTCGTATTATTATATTTTTTATTTTATCAATTGTCAAAAACTTACATTTTTCGATTCGACGACAGGTTTGAACGTATAAAATCATTGTTATAGAGGTATACTAATTGTAAGCTGAGTTCGTTCACTGTAAATCTGATATCAATATATCTATCCAAATCATAATGAAATCTAGCATTCGCTTGATTTATTACGCGCGCAGTCCGAGTGCGATCATTGATCACCTGCATTATTTCCATAACCATAATTCCAATTCGTACAATCATGAGAGGGCTTAAATGATCCTGTCACATGTTTGTTCGTTGAAATTTATCACTGAAAGAAAGAGAGAGAGAAAGAGAGAGAGAACCAAGTTACATTTTTACTTGAATATTACCATTACGAAATAGAAAAAAATCTCTTTTTCGACTTATCACAATTACAGTATTAACTTATTCCTAATTTTATAAATATAAAAGGATATTTAAAAAGAACGAGTCAATGTAATTTCGAAACAATAGTAATTTTGCACTAGACAGTTGACAGTTCACTCGACAGTTTTTCACCAGATATTCGTCGATGAAAAAACACAACGGTTTCGAAAAAAGTTTCCTCTGATTTGTACAGTCAACCCGGAGTGCCCTTTCACCTTTACTCTTTACCCACGACACGACAGGACGCGAATCCCCCGAATTTCCAGGGCGAACTTACCCACAGACCCCACAGCTAACGGCTGCCGATTATACTCATTAGCTTGATTGGAAATATGCGGTATTACAGTCGTGTAATTCCCGGGTAACTTTCATTTAGCTCGCTTCGAACTACCACACCGGTTTATTTCGAACCTGTGTTATTATTATTCTCTCTCTCTCTCCCTCTCTCTCTCTCTTTCTCTCTCTCTCTCTCTCTCTCTCACTCTCTTTTGCTAATTCAAAAGCCGCATGGCAGTCGGCGTTGTGAATCCACGTTGTGCTACGTCGACTCCATTTGCAGGACACATTTTGCTTTGTCATCAAAAGCGAGGTCAGGAGATAGGGAAATATTCGGAGCTTGCATAGAAAAAAAAAATAAATTAAAAGAAAGAGGGAAAAATTTAAAAGAAAGAGATAATTTTTACAAACAAAATAGTTTTGACAAAGAAAGAATAAAAAATATATATATATATTTAAATATATAATATATGTATATGATATATATAAAAGTTGAAAATAATGAATATTTAATTCAAAATATACTTTTGTAAATAGTCTGTTTACATCAATATCCCATGATAAATTATTTTAGAAGCCGAAGTTTTCGATAACTTCACAATCGACATCTACCTGATATTTGTTTTTTTACTTGGATTTCAGTCTTTCGATACATGTCGCGGTTTTCAACGCTCACGATACTTTCTGAACTATTCACGGTACACTTTCCATAGTTCATCATGTTATACGTACATAGCTATCAAATATTTTCGATTTTTTCATCGTTGTACGTTCAAGCGTGATGGACATCTACTGTTATTTTTACCACGGAATTGTTGCTACCTCGAATTACGGAGTACCGGCTTGTAATTAGAAAGAGAGTCCATATCAAAGTTCCTTCATAATTTATGCGTGGTTTGATATCGAAAACATCGTGTTAGACGAACGAAAAAATTATTCTTTGATGATTCTCGAGGCGAATGTTTTTAGGTCGGTAAATTGAAATATTTAATGTGAATTGATTTACATATATCTTGTTTGTTCGTTACTATGAATAAACGATATTTAATATAGCATGAATAACTAATAAGGAACAGAATAACAGAGATAAGTAATACAAAACAATAAACAATAAACAATAAAGAAAGAAATATAAATAAAGAATAAAGTAAACATCTATCTTGTCGATTAACAAACTAAAAAGAAGTTTCAGTTAACTTTCTTCTGAACTTTTATCGTTCCATCAAAAAAAAACTTTAGGACCAAGGTGTAGAGCCTCTACGACTTAGCTTCAAATTTTTGTCGTGACTTAGCTTTAAATTTTCGTGTTTCCTCCTTGGCTGACTCGAAAATCAATTTTTACCGATTTACCTCGAGGTCAGCGGAAACGGTTGCGGACAAGCAATTTCGCGGGCCTAATGTGGATTTCTTTCGTTGTTGCGGGCAAATAAGGACAACAACAACAATAGCAAGAACGTAAGGACGGATAGACTGAATAGACGAGAGTGTATGATTCTCTCTCTCTCTCGCTCTCTTTCTTTCTCTCTCTCTCTTTCCTGATAGTTGGGTGGTTGAAAATGGGTATAGGTTTTGGCGGTAGCCAGTGATGGTTGGTGCGAGACTAGCGGAGGACGAAAAGGGGGAGGCTTTGGATACCTTGTCGAGGATAGGCTGCCGGTGCAAGTAGGTTTAATATTTGATAACGCGGGCTGGTCATCCTGCCGAGGCGATAACACAGGCCCCGCGGGAACCTTCCGGCCAACATCCCTCGGAAAACGACTGCTGTCGAGGCCCCCTCCTTCTATCTCTCTCTCTTTCTCTTAGTCTATCTCTCCCATCTCATCCTTTCTTTCATCCACCACACTCAGGAACGGCACTGTCCTTCCTGTCCTTTCTAGCCGGTCTTTCTAACTTGGAAGCGTCGCTATTCCCTAAGGTTGCCTTCCGATGAAAATAACGAACGACGTTTGACCGCCGTCCGTGAAAGCCGACGAATAAGTCGCTTAACGGCCCGCCTAAATTGCTCACCCTCAGAGCTCGGATTGCTATCGAAGGGCAGGCGATCGTGCGAGATTGGAATCCGTTGGATAAATAATTGATAGCCCATTGGTAAGTAGAAGGATGGATAGACTTTCGAACATTTGTCCCGATCGTTCCGATCGCTTTAATCGATTGAGATTACTACCTTGTTCTTATCGTCAAGTTCCAAGAAATTTCAAAGTAGTACAAATGTAGTAAGTCAAAAGCTCGTTTGAAGAATCTCTTGGAGTTACCACTAGTCCAACTGTAGTAGATACGATTGTGAGTAGTCAGCCACGCACTCGGTACGTATATAGTTAGTCCGGTAGGTACAGTCAGATCGCTCGACCAGATCTCGCGTGCTCGAAGAGGAGCCAAAAGGTGGGGCAAGGAAAGTAGGTAGAAGACCGCATCCTCGTGTCGACGAGGAGACACCGGAACGGGGTAAAGTTGGTTGGTCCTCATAGTAGTCTCTTGGTGGAGGGTTCCGACAGGAATGGAGTTGGAGTTTCAAGAGAGAGAAAGAGAGAGATAGAAATAAAGAGAATGTATGTGTGTGTGTGAGAGAGAGAGAGAGAGAAAAAGAGAGAAAGAAAGAGAGAGACGTTAGGAAGGCGGGGGTGTCGGATCGAAGAGGTGGATGCAAAGAGAGAAACGGGTGGTCGCGGTTAGCGACACCCATACGAAGGCAGGAAGAAAGATGGCCGACCAAGCGAAAGGGATCGAACGCATGCGCTAACATTTCGAAGCTCCGCCTTCCGTTCGTCGTTGCGGTTTGACAACCCCTCGTTCTATATCGTAGTCTTCATCCCACCACTACTAGCACCCGGAGTAAACCACCCCTTAGAGGAGCACCCTTCACCCACTTCCACCCCCTCTTTGGAAGAGTTCATCCGCAGAGCACTCTTCGCCGGCCAGTCAGCGCCAAAAAGTGCGGAGCTCTAGGACCAGATCCACGTACGGTCCTGCGCGATTCAAGCCACGGTTTTATATGATTTGACCAGTGGCTTTCTGTCGAGTCAACATTCGCTGCTTCGCTGTGTTAACGTTATTTTATGATTAAGTTAAATAAAAAAATAAACATA
This sequence comes from Vespa crabro, assembly GCF_910589235.1. Lineage (NCBI taxonomy): Eukaryota > Metazoa > Arthropoda > Insecta > Hymenoptera > Vespidae > Vespa > Vespa crabro. Next base: position 10,699,652 of record NC_060956.1, on the reverse strand, counting down.
AATAAATAAAAAATCATTGTCAATCTTAATCAACGTTGAGGAATAACCGTGTTCACTTTCGAACACGAACGAGAGATTTTCAAGATATAAGCAGAGAGGGAGAGAGAGAAAGAGAAAAAGAGAAAGAGAGAGAAAGAGAAAAAGAGAAAGAGAGAGAAAGGAGAGACGGTTGTTGTTCGGTGACAAAAAAAAAAGTGAATACATCCATTAAAGGAATCAACGAAGGAAAGGTGTCGCGAAATATTTTTGTGACTATTTCGATGATCGTGCTAGATCGTGGTGTGCATCATGCAGGAGTTTAAGTCAACGTTTCGACAGACGTTGGCTCAGTTGGACGGACTAATTCGTTGATCGAGAATGCGGAATTTGACAATGTGACGAGGAAGAAGACGAAGAAGAAGAAGAAAAAAATAAATAAAACAGCCTCAAAAACGATAAAAGCTAAGGAGAGAAAGAAAGAGAGAGAGAGAGAGAGAGAGAGAGAGAGAGAGAGAGAGAGAAAGAGAGTGAGAGAAAGAAGGAATTTGGATTGTAGATTTTCGATCTCAGACTTTCTACAGATGCAAAGAATCCTCGTAAGACAATTGATGAGCGGCCGTCGGTGTTGGTGCGATCGTTTCCTTTCAAGCTGCTGCCGGTTTTAGGCCTAACGTGCGCGCGCGCGCGTGCGGTGTGAAGCGAGTCGGTGAAAACCGATCACCGGCAGCGGCAGGATGATGTACTCGCCGGACAAGATGATGGGAAGCAAGGGACTCCACGGGGCACCGATCACCGCCCCTGGTTGCTTCCCTTCGGGCAGGTATTCTCCACCACCATATCGTGCCGCACCGGATCCTATGCCGCCGCCGCCGCGACGCTGTATGCCCAATCCCACGGTGAGTTTATCAACTCTTTTCTTCACTTCTAGTTTATTATCGTCGTTAAGTGTTGTGTTTTGTTCTTCGATGACACCATGTGTTTCGAAATCTACAGAAAATGGGCTCTACCTGGAAATTTTTATATTAACATTGTAATATATAAAAATTGTTTTTTATGCTTGCGTTTCGAGAGATTTCTTCCGAGTTATTTCTCTCTTGATGTTTTTTTTTCTTTTTTTTTATGTAAAGTGTTCTGATTTATTTTTTTAACAAAGTATATGCATATACTTATGTAATCGTTATCACATATAAAATTCTTTGAGTAACATATAATATATATATAATAAATGTCCGATTCTTAGATATGTCTGATTCTCTTGTTAGAGGAATAACGATAAAGTGAATATTTAACGAAGTTTAATCAAAAATGTGTTAATTGAATAAACAAAGTAATTGCGTCAAGTCAACCTAATAATACAACTCAATCATAGCCCATTTTCAATAATTTTAAATGAAAGAGTTCATGTTCAATATACCCTTTTGATACTGTTAATATCACATTTAGAGAATGACCACATCTCTTCCACGCTGATCGCGCATCGAGGAACAGAGAGACACAGGGTTTGTCCTCATCGAAATATTTGAAAAAATGAAAGGAGCACATAGAAAAGTTTTTCTTTATTTTTCTGCCTGGCACTTTCCCGCGTCACATAATTCATAGGCTAGCTCACTCTTCGTTTTCTACTTTTTTCATCCTCCATTCTTTTTCTTTCCGACGATCGATTTCCTTCGAGAATCAAGTTGTTTCATTCCTTATTATTACACGTTTCACTGTTTATGAATAACATCCGTTCGACATAACGTTATAAGTATGTATAAGAAAGATACTTATCGATGAGATAAGAGAATCGATCGTTACCGATAGAAAGAAATAACTAACTTAACTTAAGTTATAAATATCGTTGTCTTCGATTGCTTTCCATTTTCAGTCGTTCATTTCAAGTCGTCTAAAATGCCTTCTCCGTGAAAGTCAAATCTGTCGAGACGAATATTTAAAATCATTCAGGGGTGAAAGAGAATTCATAGATTATAGCGTTTTTAACTTTACCTCTATAAGAATAAGAACAACGACATCCCATTAAGAAAGCATAAAAATCATCTTCCCTCGTAAAATAAATCTAATCGTGAGACATCGAACGTAGACTCGTAACGACTCCATAAATCTATTTGGCTTTTCTCTTCGACACGAGATCGGAGATCAGGGGAAGAACGTAAAAAGGTGGGGAACGACTTATCGTCGAGTGTTTTCCTAATGAAATATTCAAGGAAGTGCACGAGCTGAAACGTGGTAACGAAGAAAGCCCTTTTTCGAAGGTACCTGCATATATGAGGAAACGGAAAAAGAATGAAATAAAAGAAAAGAAAGTGATAGTAGAGTTCTCTATCTATACAGAATCAATCGAAGTTCAGCAATTTTGCCGGTACGAAAGATGTTTCTCGACGGATGGGAAAAAAGGAAGAAAAACAGAGAGAGAGAGAGAGAGAAAGAGAGAGAGAGAGAGAAAGAGAGAAAGAAAGAGATACACCCTTTGCTTCGAAAGATCAGCGACTCGAAACACATGAGGTTCCAGAGAGAGTAACGTGCCCCGATGCAGAACCACCGTACAGAACTACGATGTTCCTTTCTCTTTCTTCTTCTTCTCCTTCTCCCTCTTCGAACGTCGGAGACCTCCAGCAGGTCTTTAGTTTATTCATGTGACGTAATAGGATAAAAACCGTCGCTACGAGCTGAGTGCCTAGATGAGATTACAGCCGTACTGTTACGCCCGATAACGCGAATCCGACGTAATCGTTCTTTTCTTTGATTTTTCTCTTCGATCCTTTTCATCGCTCTTCTTCTCTCCCTTCTCTTTCTCTCTTTTTCTCTTTCTTTCTCTCTTTTCTTCGTGCTTATAATTTTTCTATTAAACTAATTTGCATGTTAATTTTAATTGTGATGAAAATATGTAAAATTTCATTCCCTATTTATCTTTAATCCTTCGCAAACACGATTTCTTTTTTCTTATCTTCGTAATATCTATTAATTATTTATCCATACCCACGATAATTGATATTTTAGATTGATTATGTATTCATCGTTTGAATGATAATTATTCAAGGATCGATGAATATTACTCACTATTTTTCCCGGACTTCTACTTCTCCAAGCATTCGTACGGAATATCGATGATGGGAGAGATCCAGATTAACCAGAGAGTATATTCTTTATTCTCGTCACGTATTACCGTTTTTCATATTTCAGAGTGTTAATCGCTTGTTCACAAATAAGAGTACTCAAGTTAATCTCAGGTGTTACATTTATGCGACGATTAAAGTTATTCGTTTAGAAGACGCCGCCAACGATAAATTTTGTAAGATATTTAAAAATTCCCGTAAACAAGATTTATCCTTAGACATGTCGAGAACCGCGAGATAAGTTAGGAAATTCAATAAATTAAAATATTGGAAGGAAAGTGTGCTCGTTAGTTAGACGATATAAAAAGTAACGATGAAAAATAAACCGATGTGTGTCGCAAGTCTTGGCCACTCCGACGAAGTGATTATCGATTGGCCCGTCTACGTTTACTGCGTCATCGTGAATTAAACGTCGAAAGTAAACGCTCTTTCACAGTGGATCACATTAGTGGATCACGAATTAACTATCGAGACGAAGGAGACATTCTCTTTTAAAATATCGAAAATGAAATCGTTATTTTATTCTTCTATAACATAATTTATTTTGCTCGTGTTTAATAAAAATTATATAATGTTAAAAATGATATAAATTATAAATTTATATTATGAACTAGGAATATGAATTAACCATTAATTTTGTAATTAAAAAATGATAGATTATACAGATATATTATTAGTTTTTCTTTTTTTATTTTATTCTCTTTTTCTTTCTTTCTGATGAAACTGATGAAGGACACATTATCAGTGAAGAAATAAAAAAAAATGAAGATGCATCGTCCGTGCAAATATTCGTTTCGTGAGTCTTCGCATATTGACGCATATATTATTTATTTGACAAATTTCTATTGAGTGATCGTTTATTAATACTAAAGAACTGTAATCAATTTCGCGGCGGTTTAAATAAACATTTTAATTAAACGCGCGATGCTGCAAAATAATATAATTTCAAATTATTCAATGATTAAACAACAAACGAGGCATTAATGCGCATTGAATGGTCATCACTGTAACGACATGTAGCCGCCATAAATATATATGAAATCAATTAAAATTCTTGTACTCTCGCGGTCCATACGATACGTCACTGGGCAACTCATTAAAGAATCAACATTATCATAACGTTCGTATGCTAGCTTATTAATTTTAATCAACGTAACTGTTTTTATGTGAATTTTGAGAGACAGACGTTGGCCAGTCCCAGACAATGAATGAAATAGTTTCGACGACGTAATGAAATTTCGATAAAATATCCAAAAGCAATTACGCCAATAACGACGATTTTCATTGTCATCTCAAATTCGAGATAATATCGGCTCTCGTTTTAATTACGTGAGAATCGTCTTTCGACGAAAAGTTGATTGATCAAAGGACTCTCATGAAATCTGTATTGTCAACGTATCATCGATTATTTTTCGTGAAGTAAAAAACAAAGATATTCTGTAGAATAAGAATCGAATAAGGCAACGAAAAATCTGAGTGAATCGTCACGTGTGTCATGGGAATAAAGTCTCTTCGCTGATATCGCCAACTAGCCGATAGGAAAGACTAATTAACGTTGGTTAATTAGTAATTAATAATATCGGTTAGTGCGATGGAGATGCATTAGAACTACTTTATATTTATTACGAAATTGTAAAAGCGAGAAAGAGAGAGAGAAAGAGGAGAGCCAAGAAAAGTAGTGCGCGTATGTGTATGTGTGCGTATACATATGTTTGTATTTACTTGTGTTATCATGTTATACGAACGTTAGGTCTCTTTTCGCGTGGGTGTACGAGTTGCTGGCCCACGCTGGGCCATGAGATTGCATAATCGATAATTTCTCCTGCCTACACCTGTGTCCCGCAAGTGTACACCTGTGCACGGATAGAAGATATATATATATATATATGTGTATATATATATGTGTATATATATATATATATATATATATATATATATATATATAGAGAGAGAGAGAGAGAGAGAGAGAGAGAGAGAGAAAGAGAGAGAGAGAACAAAAAAAATATAGTAAGACAAAAAAGACTGCGAAATCCGACTTTCGTCCGAGCTTATCTTTCGAATATTTATGTCTTTCTTTTTGGTCCCTTTCTCGATGGTCCCTTTCGAACTCTTTACGTTTTTATTTACGTCGAATGCGAGACCAAAAGTATTCTTCAATTCGAATTAACACATTTGTTATAATACAGTTTTACTCGCTCTGTCATCCTGATCGAAAGAAAAAATAGTCGTTGTTGAGACAATAGGACTAACGAAGTAACTTTATGGAATATAGGTCTATTAAGTTATTAATATCTGGCGACTTTTTTACATGTACTTCGAGACGAAGGACGATGACATTCCGATCATTTGTCTCTCTCTCTCTCTTTCTCTCTCTCTTTCTCTCTCTCTTTCTCTCTGTCTCTCTCTCTCTTTCTCTCTCTCTTTTTCTCTCTGTCTCTCTTTTTCTCTCTGTCTCTCTCTCTCTGTCTCTCTCTCTCTCTTTCTCTCTTTCTTTTTCTCTCTGTCTCTCTTTTTCTCTCTGTCTCTCTCTCTGTCTCTCTCTCTTTCTTTCTTTCTTTCTCTCTCTCTACATCAAAATGTTTATCTCTACAACGAAGAATTCGCAAGAATAAGGGATATCGAAATATCGTTTGGCAAACGAAACACATCGATTGGCGAAGGATATGGATGTAGAAGGATTAAAATGAAAGGGAGAAAATGATGGTGATATGTGATAAATGAGAATCGGTCTCGATTTCTTTTTCTCTCTCTCATACTCTCTTTCTCTCTATTACACATACACTTATACAGATAGATACAGACACGCGGTACTTGCGAGACATGTCGACGCCAACCGAAGTACTCGAGCTATTCCTTCTTTTCGCCAGTGAACTATGCGAACTACGTGGATACAGCATAGATTGTTCTACGACTTTACCACCAGAGACATCACGAAAGAAAGAAAGAGAGAGAGAGAGAGAGAGAGAGAGAGAGAGAGAGAAAACTGCGTACGTGTCTACTACGTTACAACTATAGAATACCCGCGGTCGACCCCACACACGGGACGCTGGGGACACATAACGCTCCCCACTTACATCCAATCACTCCTGATTTATATTTACTACTCGCTTGGCCCCTTATTTATTGTCCTTCACGGAGACGCGCAGAACGGAAACGTTAATTTACACAAATTGAAAATAATGGAAGGCGTGAGAGAGAGAGAGAGAGAGAGAGAGAGAGAGAGAGAGAGAAAGAAAGAGGGAGAAAGAGCAAGAATTTTCTTCTTCGTCTTCGTTTTCCTTTTTTAAACACAAGAAATCGTCCTTTTCGATTTTTTTTAAATCTTTTATGCTGATGTCTCTCTCTTTCTCTCTCTCTCTCTCTCTCTCTCTTTTTCTCTCTTTCTCTCTTTATCACTTTCTCTATTTTTGTTCTCTTTTGATTGAGATCGATTCAGGACAGATTTCCTATACCGGAGAATGAGGTTCGTCATTGGCTTAGACGTACGCCACGTTAAGCCCTTTCGAGGTATTAATTCTATAAGCCGATATTGGGAACGATAGTGCGGAACAGTTTCGTGCATAAATCAGTTCGACTGCTACTGTGACTTGCTAGCTCATAATGTATCAGATTTAATAAGTACCTTTGTCGATAGTTGAATTTAGTGAATCTAATAGTTATCTGTTTCTGTTTCCATATAAAATTGTAACGATAGTTATATGATTAAGATGACCGTAAAAGTACAATTTAGGAGAGATATGATTTTAATGATAATGATTTTGAATGATAATGATTTTATGATCGCAGAGAAATTTTGAAATTTTATTGAATTAGAAGGAATTTTGATATCTCGATTGCTTATTAAAACGTTCGGTTGTTGCTATGGTGGTTGCGTTTTCGTGCCGAGGTCATATTAGTCTCGACGAGTTGGAGTATCTGGAGCGACATTAAAGTGCAGGTGAACGGAGGGATGGCTCAGGTTAGGGAAAGAAATAAGTGGTAGCGTGTGTTCGTTGGTAAAGAAGGGTCTTCGAGTGGTAGTCACTAACTAACACTGCTCTATGAGGGTTAGAGAGAGCGAGAGAGAGAGAGAGAGAGAGAGAGAGAGAGAGAGAGAGAGAAAGAGAGAGAAGTCACGCACGATTATTCATACATTGAGGGTGGATTGAGGTCAACGTTCATAAAATTTCCAATACATTTTTCTAAAACGAAATTTTGAACGCTAACTCGAAAATTATTGAATATTTTCAAGAAACATCATTTTGTCTTTCATGGCCAATTTTTAGATAAATTTGAAATAATTCAGATCATGATAACGCGTTTATGTCGAATATACTAAATATTATTAAAACAGTGATGTAAACCTGAGTAATCGTAACGTGCCTGAAACATTTATTTTATATTTCAAATATGCGTAAAACCCATTTTTATTTTATACGAAAGAAAAAGAAACAAAGAAAAAAGTTTCCTCGAAACGAGACGTCGATGTTTTTTGCATCAAATTTTCGCTTTAGAATCTTTCTTTTACATCCGTTGCTATACTCTCGCCAGGAAGTGTGAGCAACCGTAAAGTTTCAAACGCGGCTAGGTTTTACGACTGATTTGTGATCCGCGCAATGTCGAGTATATACACCATCGTAGAAGGTGTCCCGAACGACCCTTGTGGTATCCACCAAATGCCACGCAAAACCTCACGGTACGTAGATGTAGGATCACTGTATAGGGTTCTATGCCATGTTCTCTACGCTATACAGTAGCTTCGAGTATATACATAAATCTATGTACATCTATATTCTATGTATAGGCTAACACACACATCTTTATGTTAATACACACATTGCTGTTTGTACAAGTATATATATATATATATATATATACATATATGTATATTTTCTGGAATGGTTATACATAGTATCCTTTTTTGGTTCTAACCTTAACTCTTTTTCGAATATAATTTAATTTCGATATAATATTAAAAACATACTAAAAAACTGGATTCATTCTTGCGAAAGATAAAAATATTTGTTTCGATGATAAACTCTTGCTTGAACAAGTTGTACGATAGAGGAGTTTCGCACAATGGTTTATAGGGACATGTGAATATATAGCATGCAATCAGTATACATACATACATACATACATACATACATACATACATACATACATACATACATACATACATACATACATACATACATACATACATACATACATACATACATACATACATACATACATACATACATACATACATACATACATACATACATACATACATACATACATACATACATACATACATACATACATACATACATACATACATACATACATACATACATACATACATACATACATACATACATACATACATACATACATACATACATACATACATACATACATACATACATACATACATACATACATACATACATACATACATACATACATACATACATACATACATACATACATACATACATACATACATACATACATACATACATACATACATACATACATACATACATACATACATACATACATACATACATACATACATACATACATACATACATACATACATACATACATACATACATACATACATACATACATACATACATACATACATACATACATACATACATACATACATACATACATACATACATACATACATACGTACATACATACATACATATGTACATACATACATACATACATACATACATATGTACATACATACATACATACATATGTACGTATGTACGTATTCGTCCATTACAGAATGTTCTCCTCTGGTACATATCGTGGCTTAGGGTAGTGCGTGGTTAGGGTAGAGGACGATGAAAAGGTGAACATCGCTTCCGCCGCGGTTTAACACTCTTATTATTATTTTTATTAGGGACCCAGCGGCATATAATGCTATCAGCCCTTGTCGAATAGGCGGGCACACAGGAAATAAACCTAAGTGTATAATTACAATAATACTTACGGGGCTTTCCCTTTTCCACGGTTCTATCCCTTTTCTCTTTTCTTTTATATTTGTCTCTTTCTATCTCTTTCTCTGTCCCTCTTTCTATCTTCGTGGTTAAGCGCGTATACGCGTGTACCTGCGAACGATATGTTGGAGGGTCGAGGACGACGACGAAGAACGACGAGTGGAACTTAACGAGTCCTAAATTTGTTAGGGTGCTACCCTTGCTCCTCGCCCCGAGTCAAGATATACATTAGTGGGTGCTCACGGTGCAGCACTTTCACGAGGTTTCAAGCTCTGAATATTGCCTTCCGATTATTGTACCCAACCGACTAAACGTCCAGACAGGATACAATTGATAGTTAGGACAATATATTGTTAATTTTTTCACTTAGACATTTTTGATGATTCTTGTCGAGATAAGAATAAAAATAATTGTTTTATTTCTAAATATTATTTCCTTTATCTTTTTCGTCTCTGTCTTTTATTTTTTATTTTTTTTCAAAAAAGCATAATTATGATGTACCAGGAGACAAAATACGCGATAGTCTTATTTAATTAATGTAATTAAGAGGGTTCGTTGGTCTGATAAACTATTGGTCAATTTCGATCAAGAGAATTTAAGATAAATTATTCGAAATTATGAGCACGAAGATTTCCAAGACGAAAAGTTATTAATATTTAATAGGATATCTGAAATATCTCGAGATATCCGATATCTTCTATTCTCTCTCTCTTTTTCTCTTTCTCTTTCTTTTTCTTTTTTTCATGTTGATGTCTTAAACGTGGTTCTCCAGCAAGACGAATAAAAAAAGAATGGTTCGCGTACGTGTTCAGGATATCAGTATTCGATTTGTAGGGAAACATCATCGCAAGAAAACAAGGAGGATCTTCATCTCTCTACCTGAACTCCAGCCAAACTTTGCAATTCTTCGTTTCAAGAGTACGCTCACGTCTAGTACTACTTAGGATATATATATTTTTTTCTTATGTGTACAAAGAACACGTTACTTTGAACAGTTTTTGTCTCTTAATGATATTTACGTATCGATTTTTCTTCGAATACTAATCGTTGATCGAGGATATTTGAAAAAATATAAAAAAAGAAATTAAACCAATATCTAAATTATTACATAAATGAAACGTTAAAATCTTCTCGATTCGATAGATTTATCGAAATGAAGACGAATTAAAAAAGCTTCGTGATTTTGATTCGCTATCGACAGTTTACAAAGATAATGTGTATAATATATTAATTTCGAAGATATAAGTCCGTGCCATTGGGAAGTACCGCTGTCAGCACTTCTTATGAAACAAGTGAATCAATTTTTGACGAGTAAGACCGATCGATTTGTTCCGCACGTCGCTAGAAGAAGTACTAAAAATACCCTCTTAACCAACAAGTCTTTGCCGGTTTGTTCGCTGTGAATGTCCGTTTATACATTATTCCTCTAGTCGCCGTACAGCCGGATCTGCAGAGACACTGTATCGTTCTTTTATCGCTTTTCGTTACTTTATTCTATTCTTTACTGATCTCTATGCACATCATTGGTTACAAGGATAAAGAATCAACGAATGTATTATTCTTTACGTTCTTTGAGAATAATCCTTATTGCATTTAGAAACAACTTTTAAATACATTTTAGATAGGTACATTAAAATAATATATATGTATAATGACGAAAACATTTTATTTATGCTAGTAACCTTGAAATACTTGTGATTAAATCAATAATATTTACTTTGAAAAATAAATAATAGTTATGTGTATGCTTAAATATATTGTTAATGACTAAGAATGACACGTTTGCAACGATTATTTCGTCGATACTTTGATTATATGTTTCACTTGCGCATCATTTACTATTCATTTCGAACTTATAAATTGTGAATCTAAACGAAAGCACGAGAATAATGTTCATAATATTGGTGCTATATTAGCGAAAGAACGTGTACTATGTATTATCGACAATGTATAAGGCGAACTATACTATATACATATAATAATGGGCTCGTTTAACGCTTCATTCTACTATTATTTCAACTTTTAAGGACGAGCCTGAAAATAAGGTTTCGTTGCTTTGAAATAATATATGTTAGCCAACCTACTTTTAATCTTGATATCGCGAAAGATGGATTATTTTTTAACATTTGTTTGTTTTATTTTGTCAAAAAGAAGACAAAATACAAATTACTATTTTTTTCCTATGAGCCATTTGAAACAGTTCAAGTGAGTTCATTTGGTCATAGGGGAGTAACAGAAACAGAGAGAAGCAATCACGGAATACACGAAGGGAGCCGGCCCTCATCAAAATCAAGAGTCTATTATTATGACCATATGTTTACGCCACGGTTGTATCGTGACACACACGGCTTTTTACGAGAACATGTTAGGGCCAAACTAGATAGAAAGAAAGAAAGAAAGAAAGGCGGGGAGAGAGGGAGAGAGAGAGAGAGAGAGAGAGAGAGAGAGAAAGAGGTTGCTTGTGCACCTGCTCGAACACGAGCACTTAGGAGGACATAATGCGTGGGTAGAACAAATATTCGCTTGTAGGATATGTGTCACTCTTCAAACAAGCACACCAACGCCATCGTTTATCGTCGATCAGTCGAGTTCCTTGGCGAGTTTGTTCAAACGATATGACATGTCTCTTAATTAAGTTTTCCTGATTTTTAATCGTTATTAGCGAGTATCTTCTTCAAGTAAATTGCACGATACGTGTTCGTTCTTGCTTTTTCTTTTCTTGGTTCTTTTTTCTTTTCTCTCTTTTCGTCCTTGATCAAATCATCCTCGATACTTCTTTTTGTAACTCTTTCTTTCTTTCCTAAGTTTCTTAAGACGAGATTCTTGGCAGGCAACGAGAAGACGTCAGAGTAAATCCAATATTTCCCAGATCGAATTTTGATATGACGTCGAACGAAATTAGCATCATTCACTGCGAGATCGAGGAACGATTTATCCATCGAATCCTACACCGTTCGAGAGGCGTTTGAGTCATCCACTTTTGGAAACGATTTTAATGAAATTATCTTTGGAGCGAATTGCAAGGACAAATCAACGTTTTAATTTTCTTAATGCTCGGATTCTGTCCGATGGGAGTTACAATGGAAGAACCTTTGCGAGGACTATATGAATCCTTATACTTAAACGAGTTTTGGATGTAGGTGAGTCCGAGAAAGAGAGAGAAAGAAAGCAAGAGAGAGAAAGAGAGAGGGTGAGCTACAGTTGGGTGTCAGTGGCACGCGCTGCCACGTGCGCGCCACGTGACTAAGTTGCTACATGCTATTTGCTCTCATCCTTCCTTAAGTGCATTACTACCGTTCCAATTACATGCCTCGTAAATTATCACTCGTCCATTGGCCCTTCGTTGGTAGAATATCGTGTTTCCGGCTCGTTTCCTACTCGATCGGTTCTCTTATCTCACCGTCAAATTGTTTTCCCCTTTCTTTCCTTTGATAAGAATCGTCCAGTGAAGGTTTGTAATTCGATAAAAGTGCTCGCAGGTGATAGATATATACATAAAAATGATGATCATTCAGAAGCGATTTATTGTAAATGACGAAAGAGGACAAAAAGAAAAAAGAAAGAAAAAAGTAAAGAAAAATTCGTAATATTTTATAGCTCGCTTTTCAAAGAACAAAGAGTTAAGAAGATCGATAAAGCCAGAACGCGGAGTTCTCCAAGAGGATGATAGACGTGTTCGATAAAAACTGCTAAACCAAGACGTCCTTGACGATAGTTTTCCACCTTTTCCACGCGACTTGCTTAGCTTCCTTTTAATAATGTAGTGGTCTGTCTTCTTTGAGAAAATATGACGACCACTTCGGAACGAAGAGTCCGAATTTTTTTTCACGGGAAATGGATGCATGTGCTTCGTGAAACGATCGCCTCATCGTAGGATGAAACGTCCAAGATCGTCGACGTAAAACTCGTCCTCTCTTTCTCTCTTTCTACATATACACGTATATGATATATATATATATATATATATATATATATATGTATATAGGACTACTAAGATGGTTTTGAGGATAACCCTATAAACTCCACGTGCCGTAACGTTCTAATGTGATCGGCTATAAAGATGATCCAGAAGATCAGAGAGAAATTGAACGAGTGAGAAAGAGATACAAAGAAAGAGAGAGAGAGAGAGAGAAAGAGGGAGAAAGAGAAAGAAGGGGAAGATATATAATAATTGCCTCGTGCGAAAGGCTATTGCCATACGGCACGACGAAATGTGCTAGTGGAGAACGGAGAACGCAAAAATGGAGAACGACGAGGGGTCGATTAGTCTTCGAAGGGTTGAGATGAAAAGAGAAAGAGAAGAGAAGTAAAGAGAAAGAGAGAGAGAGAGAGGGAGAGACAGGTAAGAGAAGAGAAATAGAAATACGAAGAAAGACAAAATAGGGAGGAGAAGAGAAAGAGAGGGCTGGTTTAGGAAGAACGATGGTAGTAGAAAGAGACAGAAAGAGAGATGGATAGAGAAACAGAGAGAGAGGGAGAGAGAGAGAAAGAGAAAGAGAAAGAGAAAGAGAAAGAGAGAGAGGATGAGTCGAGTTTATTCCGAAGGGTGGCGTAGCTAGGTAGCTCGGAGAGAGCCGTGCGAGAGTCGACCCGGTCGAAGCGAACTTCCATTAGAGGAGGTCTCTTGCTATCGCAGTGTACGCCCGTTATAGCGGCAGTAGCAATAACGAGACTGCCTGTTAACCAGACAGGAGTTCGACCGCGCCAGAGACCATTTTTGACAGTCCTGAATCACTTTCTCCTCTTCCACAATATCGGCCTACTCGGTAAATGGGATAATGAAAATTGATGCGTCTATAGCGTCGAAATATTTTTTTTTTATTCGACTCTCGGTTCGATAGGTCAGTCGTTGCTTTTTCGAATCCTTTTTTTCCCTTTTTCTTTTTTTACACAATTTTTTTTTCTAATTGTAAGTTAATACTTGTTGGACTTTAAATGAAATATCATTTTGTTTTTTTTTGCTTCGCTTTTACATTTTATAATCAATTTTAAATCAGACATTGGGTTATATTTGAAGTAGATATATGACAATGACTTAATTATTTCTTTCCTATTTTGACGTATCATCAGTTGTCCTTTTACTTTAATTGACATGTGAAAGTATCACATAACTAATACGATAGTATTTTATAATTGTAATAAAATAATGAAAATTTTCGTAGATCAAGTAAGTACATAAGTCGTACATATAAACATTTAATTGGATGAAACATCTTACAAATCATTCTTATGGAGAAACTATCCATCATGAACGGTTCATTGCGGTCTTTCTCGTTTGTCAATTTTTATCCTAATTGTTGTGCTACAGTTTCCCAAGTTCGGAAGAAAAGTCGATCCTCTGGTCTGAGAATCAACACCCTGCTGTTGACGAAGAACACATGATGGATGGGAAATGATTGTGCAAGAACCTCGCTTTATCATACTTAACAACAATCCATTGAATTTCGAAAGAAAAGTGCAGGAGTTAAACGGTAACTCTTGAGTACTGTTATTGATTATTTGAAATCCTTTAAAACATTTTAACGATGTGCTTAATGACGAGTTTGAACGACGATTGTTAGTTCGATTCGCTTGTTTCAAAAAGGATAAAAACTGTAAATAGATCTGTAAAATATGGCATTAAGTATATAAAAACATTATAAATATAATAAATATAATAAATATAATAAATATAATAAATATAATAAATATAATAAATATAATAAATATAATAAATATAATAAATATAATAAATATAATAAATATAATAAATATAATAAATATAATAAATATAACAACGAAATTTGATTTCAATTCTGAAACAGAGGAATTACGTTCAAAATTCTAAGCTTTTCCCAACATCGATCGTGTATCTTGTCGTGTGTACGTGAGATACATACATAGACATACATACATGTAGCTATATACAAACATTCGTGAAAAATAAAAGAAAGAAAGAAAGAAAGATAGAGAGGGAGAGGAAGAGATAGATAGAGAGAGAGAGGGAGAGAGAGAGAGAGAGAGAAAATATCTACATCCGTCGAAGCAATCGTATCGGGCTTTTTCTTTCGGAAATATTTCCTTCGTCCTCGATCGGTTGTCCTTACGTTTTCCCTTCGATTCGCTCATGTTCGCTATTTCACGTTGGTGAAGGTATATGGTCGGAGAAGGATAGCCGGAACAGGCAAGTTGAGCATGGCGGCTGAGTATAGTGTGGATGGTGTGGATCGATGAGAGAAAGCGGCCGGTCTGATTGGCGGGGCTGCGGGGGCGGAACGGTACGTAGCCAATGAGCGTGGCTAACGCCGATATATGTGTATAGTGTGCCTACGAAATCACTGATTTTTTATTCGAACCGAACCACGATTTTGATGACTTCTTTCTAAATAGTGTCAGACCGAACATTTGACGATTTAATATTTTCTTTGGTTCGAATGAAACGTCAAAGATCGACAATATCGGGATCTCTGAATGTTTCTCTTTTTTTTTTTCATAAGTCATATATTTAAATTTGAAACCTATGTAAATCGGTGATGATACTCGTAGAAACTAAATGGCCAATCAATGTACAGATTCAAGCGATAATTTCAACAGTTTGCATTATTGATTGTCGAATTAGCGTTACGTTATCAAATGGCGAAAGGCGGAGGGTTAAAGTAAACACACCAATGAATTATGACAGAGTTAACGTTCGCAGTTTGACTTTGCTTTATTATCGTTCTCACTCGTTTCGTCGCTGAGAATCAACGAGGAGAAACTATTAATTCCTCGATTTAGATCGAAAACGGAAAAGAAGATCTCGTGAAAAATGTTTGCTGTACGATCAGCTGGGAAACTCTCGGCATTTAGAAATTCCAACTGTGAAAGCTGATAAACTGCTCTCGCCTGGTATCTACAACGTCTGATTACCTGTTACTGTCGCTTTCTGAATTTTCAAGATTGCATTAGTTCACTTCATATCCTCCTTTGAAAGTGAGCGGCGCAATGACGTTTCCTAGAATCACATAATAGCGTTCTCTATATTAAAAGCAAAAAAATTGTTAGCAGGGAAAGAGTTAACGAGAAGTACGGGCTATGGCGTCTACGAATCAGAATATTACATTACAAAATTTCATAAATTCTCTTTAGAGAGCTCTTAGGCGCTTCGCGCTTCGCCGAGGCTTGCGTTTTTCTCTTGAAATAATTATGAGACGGAGTCAACGCAAATCCGTCTGTCTGCTGCCTACCGTATCCCCTTACCTTCCTATGTTGCATCTAACGCGATCGAAAAGATTTACTCCCGAGCTACTTGCGCTCGCGTTAAAACGTCTTCTTTGAGATTCGAATTAACTCTCGAGAAGTGTGACGGCATGTAACGGCCTTCTACTCGTGTTTTGCATTATTCGAGATATAAAAGGGGAAAATTTCTCGGTGAATTTGTTGAGATATATGTGTACATGTATGTGTACATGTATATATGTAATACATGATATCATGTAAAACGAAAAACGTGAAGTTATTATATACACAAATACATAGATATATATTATATATTATACATGATTCATAAATGCATGTCAATACTTTAGGATATAAATTTGTACGCTACTATAATATCATATGAACATATGTCCTATATATTTTAATTTTCGAGTTAAAGACAATGTTCGAAATGCCCGATAATACACGAAGAAGAATTGTGAGGGCAGTCTTTTGGGGATCATACTTTTTTCGTCTCGATTAAATGGGACTGTTGTGTTTTGATTTTTTAACGACTTTCAGGAACTAGTGCATGATATGATTTAAGCTTATGATTTATACGCAATGGCATACTAATTTCTTTCCTTCGTACAGTGCGAGCAATCCTGAATAACAGAGAAATCGATGAATTGTGAGTCCACCTGGACTCACTGCATGATCACCACAATCTTTTGATTTAAACTCATTAGACTTTTACTTTTGCAGTCATTTAAAAATTGTGATTCGATGAAAGTGAATAATGTGCAGGGTCTACGAGAAAGGATACAAAATGGATTTGATACTACTCGAAGAATACCTATTTATAAATGTAGGTATTTATTAATCGAGCGAGTGCGAAACTCACTGTTACGGCGTACAGTAACGTTTGTTAAGACACGAGGCGTTACTTCGAATATTTTCTTTAATCATCTATGTATAACTCGAGAAATAAAATAAATAGTGCATACGTTCGGATGACGCTTTTAGTGTGTAGGTTTACCACCTAAAATATTTACACGAATTTATGAATTCCTCTGTATATTATATACTATAATTTTAAGGAAATGTTTGAATAATTTAAAAGGTGCTATGACTTTTGATTTTAACGAAAGGTGAACGACAAAAACAAAGGTTAGAAGGATAAAGTGAAAGTAAGCTTGAGATGTGTTTAGAATGGCTCAAACAAGTCTGTTGAATAATATAGAATGGTTGACAGTAACCGGGAGAGGGCAAGTGTGTCCGATTATAACAAAAGTGAGGAGAGACGTAACCTCATTTGTTATTAACCGGCGGATGAGAGCCCCGAAGTGCAGAAAGATTTCGAACACGACTTCACACTTTGACTCCGGGTCCCCGGTAAATTTAGATAATTATCAACTGAAGTTCCGACGAAGGGAACTTTCTCAGGAACCTCTGACCGATCGAAGACCCTCGGTCCTCGACTGTTTTTTGCAATATTTTATTTTATTCCATTTTAAACTCGATTTATCCTAAGATGTCGTCCATGTAATTCGAACTTCGAACAAAATCATTTTTACGAACTCAATGACAATTTATATACTCCTTTATTTATTAATCGATATTACTCTTTTCTATAACTTTATTTGAAGATTTAGAATAATATAAATAGAAAAATATATCTAATACTGCAACAGAAATAGTTATATATTTTTATTAATCATTTCATTAATTATATGAACCTTAACTTAATTATATTTTTAACTTAATTATAATCTTAACTTGTGAAATATAGACATAAATATAAATCGTTGGCGTATATACATATATTCGATATATACGTATATATATATCTGCGTATGTACATAAAAGCGATGAAATTCGGGAATGTACTCGTATTCCTAACGGCACGTATAATATAGAACTCTACCGATGTATTTCCTGGCAATCAATCGTGAGTTTCGGATTGGATTTATCGACTAGAAGTACCTTTTGTTGTGGCTGCACCAGCGCAGCATTCTGCCATGGTTAAACAAGGGAATGGCCGAATTTACTGATCGATCTCCTCTCTCACAATCAGAATATACACGACGATCTCTTCGAATTTCGGATGTGTCGGATACATTGTAAATACCATGATTTCTCTGAAAATTTTACGAGTTGAAAATACAATACGAATGTATTATCTTGTAAATATATTCCAAAGCATAATTTCAATGAATTTCTCTTTGGCTTTGATCTTTAATAAATCTTTACTAATCAAAAAAGACAATGAATTTGATAACATAACATTTAATTTTTTATGGAAAATTTGAAATAAATTCTTGTCAAGTTTGTAGCTAGAGATAAAGAAAATTAATCAAGTAGAGAGAGAGAGAGAGAGAGAGAGTGAGAGAGAGAGAGAGAGAGAGAGAGAGAGAGAGAGAGAGACGGAGAGAGAGTGAGTTTCGTCACATGCGGAAAGGATCGGGAATCATTCCCAAATACGATTGTGGTTGATTTACAATCGGCCATGCATGTTCTCTGATAATCAAACGGAAGTTTCCGATTGGATTTGACCGTTGTGCGCGGCACTGTCTCCCAATATTGTAGCGTGCGTCGCAATACCGTGTGTCACTACTACCAACTCGTATTGCGAAGGAAAATCAATTAGCCGAGCTAACTGATCCGGTCGTGGCTGTTTGCTCGCTCGCAAATGTTCTGTCCTGTGCCTTCTAGCGTATGTGCATGTGCCCATGTATGTATGTATATGTAGCAAATAGATGTACTCGTAATGACTGACGGACAGCTCTCTCTCTACACACGCACACACACATGTACACACATATTATGTTGTGTATATATATATATATATTATATATATATATATTATATATATATATATATATATATATATATATATATATATATATTCGTGTGTCAATGGATACACATACATACATCGATGATTCGATAGATCTTTGTATTTACCGTCAATGTGTACAGCAAGTAGCGAAGTACATACGTACACACGAGCGATCTATGATCTATCCATTCGTTCATAGAAACGTGTAGATGTATGTAGAGTCATACGTGTGTGTTTAGGTGAAGCTATAGATATTTTCGTGTGCGTGTTTCGTTCGTTCGTAGAAGATGGAGAAACGTTTGTACGACCTCTTCGAATATTTGTAGAGTATTATCATGACGTTAGATAGTACCGTTGCCAAGTTTTATCTGCTAGATCATAAAAAGTCTGCAATGTATATGATCGAATTGGTTTATGAATTGATTTCTTTTCCTCGTTGAGATTTATTTTCTTCTTAATCTTTAAAAATACATGTACTTACATAATACAACATATCAATGTTTAAAGGTAGTTTCATGTGTATCTATAATATATGTATAACAATTTGTGTAATAGTATAATTTTTATATTATTATACAAATAAGCAATTTGTGTTTCCATTATTTTTACATTAATATTTATTATAATTGATATAATATTCTTTTTTTACAAATCAAAAAAATTAAATCATGAATGAAAAAAATTATTATATGTTTTCTTTTTTTTTTAAACGATGTTTTTCATAGATTATAGCGAACCCTATATTAGATCGGTAAAGATAAAGGGTAAAACCATTGTGAGATGGAAAATTTGTAGAGCCTGAAACACGGCGCGTTCCTGACAATCACCCTATCCTACTTCTCCTGTCAGTTTCTATCCTGCTTTCAAGGGACATCCTTGGAAACGTCACGCGAAATGACAATTCTGTCGGTCTGTTTCCCATTGAAAATTATTCCAAGATACGTTGACAGTGCGATGCAAATATCTTATGTGTAATCAGCAATAATAAAATATTATTATAATATTATATTTGAAAAAAATTAACAGTTTTTATTCCAGTACATGATATTATTAATTATGCCAATTAAATGAATATAAAATTCTATTCGAATAGCCGAATTAAATAAAATATTATTATAATATCATATCTGAAAAAAGTAAACAGTTTCTTATTCCAGTACGTGATTTTATTAATTACACCAATTAAATAAATATAAAACCCTACTCGAATAGCCGAATTGAAATAAAGTTCTGTTTAAAATTTGTAGTAAGGCGAATTCGATATCCGGAAATTTATAATAAGACATTGATTGCCACTATCTAAATTAAATTAACGATATGTTGTATTAAAAACATAGATAAAAATTGAGATCGGTTTGTGACACATTCTTAATCGTGACGATGTCTACTTAAAAATTAATAAGAATGAACGAGTTGAGATAAACGACTTCTTTAAACGACAACACAAATACATAGAATAAAAAACGATAACAAAATAAATAATATATTTCATTACATGTTTCTTTTATTCACGTTTATATTTTTTGTCCTTGATCGCAATAATAACAATAATAATAATGATAATAATAATAATAATAATAATAATAATAATAATAATAATAATAATAATAATAATAATAATAATAATAATAATAATAATAATAATACATGCAGAACGAATAATATTGCCGAATAAAAGGAGACTGTAGTCGACAAAAAAAAAGACAGAGAGAGAGAGAGAGTGAGAGAGAGAAATAACAAAAAAATTCAGAAGTTAGTGAGTCTAGAAGGTTCGTGACACGTTGATTGGCTGCATTGATCTAGTAGAGTGATGTGCTTCATTGTAATAACGCGATCATCGTCATCAGTCCAGCAAGTGAAATGACGAGTAAGAGGGAAACAGTAGAAAGGAAGGGAAGAGTGATGGAGAAAGAGGAGGGCGAGACGATAGGGAATGGAGAATTACCCGACGCTTTTTTAATAAGGACGATATTGAATTACCTAGTTCTGTGCGCGTATCCCGAAATGACTCATTTAATTTGCGACGGCGTCGCGACGCCGTTGTGCCCCGGTTCTGTCAATCTTAACTGTTCGCTTTAAATATACATATTATGCGATCGGTGGAAATGAAATATGCAGATTGGATGAATATTAAGTCGCGTTGACAGATAAATTCTCCGCGTTCACTTCTTCGAAAATCGTTGCGATCGAAAATATTTCGTCTGCGTCGGTCATTAAACTCATATTAAATGTAATTAAGGATAATAATGACTGAAACTATCGTTCTCTGAAAATTTCTTTTCCTCCCCCCCTCTCTCTCTCTTTCTCTCTCTTTCTTTCTTCCTTTCGCTTTTTACAATCCATATTTTCGTCTATCGTTATTTATCATTCATCAAATTCGATAAATTGACGGATAGATACGCAATTTTGTCGTTCGAAGTAATCTCAGAGATAAATGTAGGAGATGTTTATCTCGAGCTATATTTTTTTCTTACAACTTATGATTTGGCACTCGTAATTTTTATCGAACGATAGGATTTTCTCTTTTTTATATTTTTCCTCCATCCTTCGCCGTCGCGTCGATCTATATTCGAAAAGAAAGGATGTCGGGAAAAGCTTTGGATTTAGTAATGGGGTCGTAAAGAGTAGACAATTCGTTATATCACTAGCGTATTTTTTACTCCAATTTCAGTGTCTAGATTCTATTGAAGCGTCGAACGAATCTATTTTTCGTTTGAATTATCGTTAATCATATATCAATTTCGTTTAAAAGATTACGCGTTTTTTTCTTTTTCTTTTTACATGTCTTCTTGAATTTTATTCGAAAGAAATCAATAATGTACGGCATTCCTCTATGTATTTGCCTATGTTATATGTCACGTTCTTTAAAAAAGAAATTTTTGATATTGCAGAGTCGTATATTGGAAGATGCATCCATAATGTGCAATTCTTGGTCACCGAGGCATAACGTGAGTATCTTACTAATCTGTGTTAAGAAATGTATATACCTATAAGATAAGTGCGAATGTGTGAAGAGAAAATAAATAGAAGTTGGAAAAAGAAATTAGTCAAATTCTTAGCTTGTTTCTTTTCTTTGTCGATTTAATTTTAATACTAATATTTGATTAGTTTCGAAATCTGTGAATGAGTTGCTTGACATCGTCCCGAATTATTTCGCAATATGTCTGATTAACATTAAATAAAGACCGTTGTATGACAATTTCGTTATATATAAACAGATAGAAAAAATGATTTTCTTGAAATACAATTTATTTAATTTTTATATAATATATAAAACTTTTTTTTAAAAACGGACAGCGTCCGTAAAAAGCTTTCATTCACTCGTTATAATTTTTCATTAATCTATATATAACAGTTGGATTGTATAATTTTTTTTATAAAGTAATTCCCTTCTCTATTTTTCAATCATTATATAATAATTCTTACCTAATTCTTACCTATTATATACACAACAATAACAACAACAACAATACGTTTATAATAAATATTAGTTTATAGGGAAATATAAACAATTCAATATATCTGCCAAAATTTATGCTTGTAAAGTATTCATACAGGGTGATTAAAATGTTCCCTAAAAATTGTTTTATTGTTGATGTTAGTTCGCAATATTCATGAGATCTGTTTTTATAAAAAAATCTTCGATAAAACAAGGAAATATACATTTATGGAAGAATACTTCTTGTACTTACTATAGATAAATGTAAAGTTTGATTGGATTGTGAGGTAAGAAACAAAATATTTGATAGAAGATAATCTAACGAGGCTGACTTTGATTATTTCTTTTACGGTACCTTTTTTCGTTATATGTAAAATAACCTATATCGAGGTAGGTTATTATTATAAGATCTCAGAAAATTTTTATCGATTATCATTATTATCATTACTATCATCACGAAACGAAAAGATTTAGATGCATTGGAAAAAAAATTTGTAAGATTTTCTTGAGAAAGTTCTTGATCAATTTTGGATCAATCATGAGATAAGAAACAGAAGTTTAAAAAAAAAATGAACGCAAGAAAGAGAATTCGTTGTGTAGAAAATGTCCGATGATATTTATATCTTAACAGAGTCACGTAATTACGGTGGTTGGGTTCGCATAAATTCGCTAACTCATGGTTATGATTATGGCCGAAAGTAAAATGATTATTTAGATATACGATGAACTAGTACGAGGATAGTTTGAGTGTCATAAAAAGAACTCAAGTGTCAATTATGCTTTCACTGATGCAGTAGACACCTGCAGCTGTGAGCAATCCATTCCGTTGAACAATTTTTCTTAATTCTCTTTTCTTTTTTCTTTTCTTGAGTATATAAAAACTCGTGTTACCCTAACAAACTGTACCTTCTTTTCTTTTCGTCTAAAGAATTACTTTCTGTTTTTAGCAGAACATCTGCGACGTTTGATCGGAAATCGTTTGATTACTTTTTTTTCAGAAAACGTCGCAGTTATATATGAATTCTCATTTCTTTTTACGATGATATCGATCGAAGAGAAACGAAGAAGCACAGAGAAGAGAGAGAGAGAGAGAGCGAGAGAGAGAGAACTGCTTTTATTATTCGATACTAAGTTCGATGTAAATCCAAATTTTGTATTAATTGAATCCGATTCTTATCCAGGAAGAGGAGAAGGAGGAAAAAGAGGAGGCGGGGGAGGAGAAGTTAAGCAAATTTTAATTGCGCTATAACGAAGAGCGGTATAATATTCCTTTCTAGACAGTAGGTACTCCGCCATGCAAGTGATAATTTGAACAGTCTGCTTGTTTTCGTGTCAGACGTCAGATTTTCTGGAAGAATTCATTTATTCATGGCTCAGACTACTCCGCGATGTAGGTTATCGGACGGAAATAACGTAATCGTCCCAATTTGCGATATCCGATACTCGTCGGTCCCGAGTATGCTCTGTATTCAAATCGGTGTAACCACGATTGGATCGGTAATTAATGACGTAAATTCACTCGGATACTCAACTGCTACGTGTGATATACGCCGATGCCCATCTTTTTCTCTTATTGGAAATGAAAAATGATTAAACATAGAAAAACAAGATAAATAGGGAAACTATCTCTCTTTCTCTCTTTCTCTCTCTCTCTCTCTCTCTCTTTCTTTCTCTGTTTCTCTCTCTTTCTGTCTCTCTCTCTCTTTCTCTTTCTCTCTCTTTCTCTCTCTCTCTCTCTTTCTCTTCATTCCATGCATAACAACGTAGCGCAAGCTTTTAATGCAACTTTGATGATTATTCGATCGGCAACCGAATAATTCCACGAAACGATAATCGACAGACGTAAACAGATTTTAATAACCAACATCAATTATATATATCGAATTACGATAAATTTTCCAAGGAGATGGATCTATCCTAATTAAAATAGCTATCTAACTGATCTAAGTTTTATTAAAAACATTCCATGGTATAACAAATTAGTTTTCCTTGCATCGGTGGTTATAAACATTTACCAGATAAAATATTGAAATTTCTGATTGAAAAATTTGATCGAAATTGTTACGATTATCTATTTAATAAATTGTATATCGTTGATTTAATCGCCTTCGTGGGCGCATCAGCAAGAAGAGGGCATCGATAAATTAACTCCCGTTCTATCTTCCGACAGGGTGCGGTAATTCAATTGTAATTGGCTAATCCTTAACGGTGGCTCCACTCGGAAGACGTATTTAGCTGTTGCGTGGGGTCCTGCCTCTACAGGCAGCTCAGAAAAATGACTCTATTAACCGCGGCGACGTGGAGAAGCGAAACATGGAGAAGGGAAGAAGAGAAAGTTTGCTAAACAGCTCTACGAGCTGTTAACCACGTGCTCTAACAAGAGCAATCTGTATCTTTGCCCTCTCTCTATCTTTCCCTCCTTCCCTTTTTCTCTCTCTCTTTCTTCATCTATCGTTCTCGTTCTGTCCTTGGCATTTCTTACAGGATAGGAAGGATCGTTCCTGAAATTCGAGAGAACGTATGATCATCTCAGGTGCTTTGACCGACCCTAAACAAGCCTTACATTTGAAGAAGAAGAAGAAGAAGAAGATGGAAAAGAAGAAGAACTCGAGGTTTTTCGAAACAAAAGCTCCTTCATGATTTATCGCCCTGTTAACACTTTCCAAGGGCGAGGCATTTGTTTTCTTTGTAACAACGTTTCTCTCGCAAATGGCTAGCATTTATCGCTCGCTTCTGAATAATGTTAAATGGAATTAAGTAAATAGATTGCTGAAGAAACGAGGAGCCTTTGATCTTCTTCTAATTTCTATAGAAATAGTTACTAGAGTTCTCTTTAATCGAGTCTAATCTTTCGACTTTATTTGGGTCAATAAAATTTTAATTACAATCTTCTCTTTAGCTCGCGATAATTCTAATAGTCTGTGATATGATATTATTAAATGATCAATTTTTATTGAATAATTTATATATATATATATATATATATATATATATATATATGTATATTAGTAAGTATAACGCTGATTTATATGTTCGACGAATAAACTCGTTCAGGTGTAAAGCTTTCCATTCGTAAGAGTCGTCCAGATAATCGCTTTTTTCTCGTTCGTACGAGTCGACGTCGCAAGGGAATCGGAGTGTATCTAGGGATGATCGAAAGAGAAAGGAGGAGGAACGGTGAAAGGGGCTGCCGCCACGAGATTAGAAAAAGTGGCGGTGGTTCAGCAACCTAGAGACAGCGAACAGGGCATATAAGGTAGTAGTAGTGCTCGTACCCGACGAAGACACGAGAAGTTCATAAATAATCGAAGCGCCGGAGTACGACGGTGGTTTTCACATGAAACATTGATCGAGCAATGCGGACGTTACTGCTCGTAATGAATATAGGAGCAGTGAATCACCTTTGGCCCCGTCCTACCGAGCACATCGTGCTAATGATATTTTGATAACTCTCGCGTATAAATTTTCGTGGGCCGTTTTCATTACAATACCCGTAATTTGATGAGTACTTTTAAGAGTCGCTGAACGATCGGTTTTTTTTTTTGAAAGATTTTCAAGGTCGACTTGAGAAATTCTGAATGCGACTAGTTTCGTTCTTTTCTGTTATTGTGTTTATCTGTAAGCATTTTTTTGCGAATTTAGAAAAGAATTAATCAATATTTTTTATTGTATTTGTATAACTATAAAAAATTACGTTTTATAATTGTTAATACTTTAATATAGAACAAAATATTTGACTTTTTAATAAATGTTCTATGTGAATTTGGCGAATAAATTTTTTTTGTTCTCAAAAGAGGGAGAGAGAGAGGGAGAGAGAGAGAGAGAGAGAAAGAGAGAGAGAGATTGCGAGAGAGAGATAGATAGATAGAGAGATAGATAGATAGATAGATAGATAGATAGATAGATAGATAGAGAGAGAGAGAGAGAGAGAGAGAGAGAGAGAGAGAGAAAAGAATATCATAATCTCTGCCTATTGGTAATTTCATTTAACTCTATAGAAACAACGTTATGGGAATTGACTTCATCGGCGTGTTAAATTATTAACATTCCACAGAGCGAGAGGTTAACATTGAAGACTCGTTTTCCGCACGTTAGTTGGTATCCAATTTAAGTTTAATAATGTGACTACGAGTTTTGAAACAATGCAGTAATAAAATACAAAAATAATCAGCAATACCGCTTTATAACGTTAAACTTTTCATAATTCTTTGGATAAAAGAGAGGCCGACTCCATTCACGTTAACAGTTTTCTTTTATTAACGAAATGCTTTTGTCCGCGAGGGTAGGTATTTTATCGATGAATTTTTCCCATTTTACAAACGATTCGCATAATATACATTTTAGCAGTCACATTCACTGAAGCGTTAATTTCAACAATTGTTTTGTACTCGAAAACTAAGTGAAACCTTTCATTTAAAATAGAATGGTTTTCTTTCAAAATGTGGAGTTATAGATTTGTTGCATAAAAAGAGTCAATGTTTTTTGTTGATAAATAAAAAAGCTAATAAATGTAAATAAGTTCTAACCAGTTAATACACTAACCCCGTACATCAGTATTTGTTAATTTTTATTTCATTTGCTAGCTTAAAATTAATTGTTACTAAACGTTCGCCAAGGATTTTATATTTTATATTATATAATTTTTTTCTTAATAAAATAAATATCAGAAGTATGAAGGATTAATTGGACAGGAAAAAAATATCTAATACAAGCTAATTTTCTTCGAATTTGGTATATATTCTTGGTCAAAGAAATGCACTATACTTTCCGGACAACGTTCCAGTCTTGCGAGTTCGAAGGTACGAGTGACAGATGTAGTTGACGCGAAATGTCCCATATAATATCGATTGCCACGTTATAGAAGCGTATCTGAGTAAAAAGCGACCATGAATCCAACGTATAACCGTTATTAAGAGAACCCCTATCGAAATGGATGAAACAAACTCTTGACGTTCAGAAGAAAAAGAACGTATATCATGCCACGTCGGATACTGTTTCAGTGCATCCCTTTTACGTCTTATCCTTTCGTAAGAAACAATCAAAATTAATGATCTTAGACGACGCAAGTATATAAATCAATAAGCACGATGACATTAATGTATTAAGTATGATCAGGAACATAACGTTCCTTCAAAGAACTTAATAATTTGAAAATTTTCTATGATTTTTAACAATTAATTTATCATATTTAATCATCTGCAAAAATATATTCTAATATATTAATATGTTAATATTCAGTATCTTGGTTACGTTTGATTACATCTATTGCGTATTAATCCAATTATATTAGGTTGGAACATAAATCGATAACTTAAAAAGGTATTGATATCTTTTTTATATTTTTAAAATAAACGAAAAAAAAGAATAACAAGTAAACAAATGTCCAAAAAATACATTTCAGATTATTAAATTATTAATATCGTTTCACCCTTTCATACTTATATTTCTCTTTGAAAATATATTCGAATGTGTTTATATGTGCAATCTTCCTCAGCTCACGTTTCATGCTATTTTCATTGGCATTGAAAGTTGACTTTTTGGGGAGGGTTCGAATCGTGCTACTTGGAAATACATAGAAGGGACTGGGAGCCCCTGCTATCGTCCAGTTTCATAACTAACACCGTTGACTGTCCCGTCCACTATCCCTTGGGTCGTCTGGTTAAGTGTACATCTTTCAGATCAACTCCTGGTTAACTTGTGACGAATGAATTCGATTTGCGAATATTCTGGGGTAGGTGCCATTGCGAATGCGATTACTAAATTGATATCGTTACGCTTTAACGTATGATAATATTGTACGGTTTGTATTTCGAGCAGAGAGAATACGTTTCCTTTGGTAAATAAGATAGCTACCATTTAGTAGGTACGTGTTAATGATATCGAAAGTATGTCAATAATGTTATACATATTATTGAAACACGTAGCTTTACTATTGAATTCTTTTAATATTGTTATTTATAACTAAGAAGATAATTAAAAGCGCAGTCAAAAATAGCACAGAACTATTGTTGTTTAATTTACGTTGATTTTCGGCCGTTTTCATTTTTGTTTGTCGATATCTTAACGAATAGTATACGATAGAAATTTTAATGTATATAATTAAAGATGATTAAGAGTTTTGTGTTATTTTAAAATGCAAAGAAACGTTTTTATACCAAATCGAAAGTCTGAAGAAGTTCGTAGTAGACCATTTTGAGTCTTGGTAGAAGAAACTATTTTCGGAATATCGATCGTACGGCCATGCTGCTGTAGAATACTCGAGCAGTTTGTTGTCTGGATGCTGTTCGATAGGATAGTTTTAAAAGCGGATGAAAAGCTACACGATACATACGGATTACATGCATATAATATTTATTCATATTTGCGTGTCGACGTTTTAGATAACGTCTATGATTTCGAAATGAACGTTCAAAATACTTGAGAAATATATCTATAATTGATTTTAGGAAATATATCGCTCTTGCTAATAATCTTAATAAGTTGATAAATAAAAAAAATGTCTCCTTAATCGGACATTCGAAATTTTGTAGGTAAAACCTATGTATATACGTATGATGTGTCTTAAATTGACAGGTAACACGTAGCAACGTTTATATACGTCAATCATTCATACGATCTGATCATAGAAATACCATTACTTAAAATAATTTAGAATCGATGTATTGATCGAATAACACCGAAAATATTGCACAAATTGCAGAATTCGAGGTAATCTTTATGATTTTATATTTCTTGTAATACATTTTTATTATCTTTAAAATCTAAGATAACAATTGTTCCGTTTTGAATTTTATTTGGTCGAGATTAAAATCTCTCGTTGTTTTTATTTTAAAAATTTAACAAGCTCCATTTATCAAAATCTAGTTATAGAGCATTTCATCCTATCCATCGATCAATCGTAGGTAAGAAATCCCATCTTCAATTATCGTCACGCACGGCATGCTTTCTGTTTCAGGGTGACTTATTCGGGGGCTTGAACAGCGGTCTGCAAGACGGCTTACTTTCAAGGGCGGAGGCTTTAGCTGCGGATTTGGGAAAGCACAACGCGGGCACTCCAATGCCTTTGAAACACGATCCGGTTTCCGTCTACCATCATGGTGCTCACATGCCAACCCCCCATCCAAATAACCGGCCGCATCATCAGGTACAATCACACCTCTTTGTGAGTTTGCATTTATGCTATATTACATTCGTCCCTATGGATAAGATCCTAATATTTTTCGGGAATTCTCTAAAAATTTAAGATATCAAAAAAGTCGATCAAATTCTTATTTTCAATTAATGTGAATTTATTTTAAACAACATGTTGCTTTTAATTATAAAAAACGAATGATCGGTGGATGATATAGTCAAGAGAGTATATTGACAAATAATATATGTAAGGAAAAATATTAGAAATATATTGTTGAAAATTGATGGCACGTTAATTTTACTCTACTAATAGGCAGGCGCAATGCTGAGAAAAACAATGTTGTGCTCGACTAATGGTTAAATATTGAAAATATATTTAGTAAATGTAAAAATATAAAAGAAACAATGCCACATGCTGTTCGCTAACCCATCGGTTCTTTTGTTGTTTTGCTGTTACGTTATTCGTTAATTGCTCTCGCTTGTTTCGCTGGTGCGTCACTTGCTGGACGTTATCGCTGTTTCGCTGGTACGTTATTTTGTTCAAGATTCACGATTCAAGTCTCTATCGCACATTCACTCTTGCCCTTTTTATCGTTCTCTCTCTCTCCCAATATTTCAGATCTTTTCTTTTCGTAACTATATGCACCTCACACATGTACACAACTAATTAATGTAGAACCTTCCATTTCTTTATTCATTTACCAATCGATATATCACACACATACATATACATGCGATTAGTTTTAGCTCTGGAACCTTCCGTCCCTCTGTTCATTTGTCGATCGACATATCTCACGCATATACACACACATGCGATTAGCAAGTTCTAGAAACTTCCATCTCTCTGTTCATGTTTTGATCGGCATACCTACGCATCCATACACATATACGACTAGCAAGCTGTGGAACCTTCCTTCTCTCTGTTCATTTGTAAAAGTTTCGTTGATTTTTTAAGTAAAAAGAAAGTAATATATTTTTATACAATGTGTTTATTAATATTTTATTAATAACTGAATATATATATATATATCAAATATTATAATAGATATATATTTGATATTATATAATACTATTTGAATATTGTAAAAAATTATATGGTACTATTTGAAACTATATCCTTACTGTTTACAATATAAGTGAACTTGAAGCTTTTCAATAGTCGTTAATTCGTATATTCATACTACTTCGTCTTAAAATGTACTTAACACGTTGCATATACATAGATAATAGATATATCTTGTATTTTATATTATACATTAGCTATAAATTTTGATTATAATCAATATAACAGGGAATAACAAATTTGATGGTTTGAACTGTTTATCTAAAATATCTAAAATATTATGTATAATTATATTGTGATATAATTATACATAAATACATATAAAAATTATGTATAATTATATAGTTATCTAGAAATAATATAAGAAACGATAGAAGTAAACAAATGTTTGCTCTATTATATGTTAAAACATTCGCTGACTTGACAATGTCTTTAGAAATGCAATACTCAAATATTATTAGTTTCTTAAAGTACATTGTTATGTTTGTTTCCAATATTTTGTATCATTTATTTGCTCTATATGATATGACTTAGTTTTTTTATATTTTTTAAGACATTAATAAATTATAATAGTTTCACAATTTCAATGTATTCAAAGTATACGAAATGTTTGAAGATAGTATCGTGATAAAGACATAAAGCGCAACTCCGTTCAGTTTACTCGATGGGTATAGTAAACGAAACGCGAGCATAATGTTACTTTATTAATATCGACGTTCATACTGGCTTGGTTCATCGATATAACGATTGCTTTAATGACGAACTTGGTTCCAGCATTATACAGTATGTGAAGTCACGTAGATATACATACACATGTACATACGAATCGTCTATGGTCCCCAATGTTCGTGCATATGCAACAATAAAATGAAATGAGTTCCGACAGTGAGTTAAAATGGCGGAGAATAATTAATCGACTCGGACATTTATCGCGGTTTATAATTAATCGGTACTGTTGAAAAATGTAACTTAAGCAGTATGTTCATCGGCGAGTTTAAATAATAGACAAACGAATGAGTGAAAATTTTAATTTTCGTCCGATTTAATTATTGCCGTGAATGCCACGTTCAGCGACTTCGTTTGTAATGCAGAAGCAATTTTACTGGTTAAAATGCTGGTACGTAGGGAGAGAGAGAGACAGAGAGAGTGAGAGAGAGAGACAGAGAGAGAGAGAGAGTGACAGAGAGAGAGAGAGAGAGAGAGAGAGAAAGAGAGAGAGAGTATGATTTGTGGCACCGCTAATATTCAACTTCTGGTTTTCAATTGATCGTCTTTTTGCGGTGTTTATGCTAATTCAAGCTCAATCTGAGGCTCCATGAGAGTGTATAAAAGAGAAAAAGAAAAAGAGAGATAGATAGATAGAAAGAGAGTTAGAGAAAAAACGAATAGGATGGTAAGAGGGTGTCCTAACCAATGTGCTTCGAACCGGAATGATCGCGTAGGGGCGTTCCTTGTATAATATCCCGGCTCTGGGACGACCTGTAATGCTCTCTGCGGGATACAATAAACTTTGGGGATCGTGAATCGCATTCGTACGGCGAAGGTTAAAAATACATTTCGTGTAACTCCCGGATATATCGGATTCACGGATTTACGACAACGTATACTCGTGAAGTTGACTTCGTCCGAATTATTAGGTAGAAAGAGAAAAAGAGAATTATTTTATTAGCTTTTGGCATATTCATTTGGTTTTTTTCGTACAATTGTCCTTAAACTCTCTTATATTCTCTGTTATTTCTTTAAACCTTTATTTGATAGAAATTATAATCTTATCATTATTAATGAAAAAAATAAATAAAAAAAATGAAATTAAAAAATGAATCAGAGATATAGATGTGATATGTGAAAATTTTTAATCTATTTGTTCGATGAGATCAACACCTCCCTTATTTGTAAGCACGTTGATCATTAAGTAACCAGGCGTTGTCTCGTTTTTTGACTTGTATTCTCTTTTTTTTTTTATTCCCACTAGTATTACTACAGATGGTCCAGCCTCCCATAAACTTTGTTTTTATTTGTGACGCTGACGAATTCAATAACAACGATCTTGCCATCCCTGCGGCAATGTGGTGTAACTGGTAACGTATTACGTTCACGGACGCATGTAACGAATTTCGTATAACCCTGGACCAAAAGAGGAAAAGAGAAAGAGAAAGATAGATAGATAGAGAGAGAGAGAGAGAGAGAGAGAGAGAGAGAGAGAGAGACGACTAACCCTAGCATCGTGTCAGTCTAATGATGAAATATTGCAGCGAGTCTCTAGGGCCCTACGCTCACTATGTTGCTCCGTGGTCCCTTACCCACTCTATATTTGCCGTCAAACTCTCTCTGGCGGCCCTATCGTAGTCCTCGCAAGCCTGGGTAACAACTATCTCGCGAAAATTCGTGCTGAACCAGTACCATCGGCTCGTAGACTATCGTACTATTCTATTCTCGCGAGAATAGATGTTTGCGAACGAGCACTCGTCACGATACTACTCGTTATTTATGTTTCGAAGGTGAAAATAAAAGAAGCTTGAGAAGAAAACGTTTGAGATACGTATGTCTCTATCATTCATTAATTATAAAATCATGAATTAATCCTTCTATAGACGTAATCGATAAATAAGAAAATAATTTATTTTGAACATTTTAAAACAATAAAATTTTAAATAATATAAAAGAATTATTAGCAAAGATAAATAATTTATTTTTAACAATATAAAAAATACCCTATTTTTTTACATTAATCTATCGCATTGTTTTATATTTATGAAATATTATTTGACCAATTTTTATTCCATACAGAAATTATAAGTTCTATAAGTTTTATGTTATTAGTATATCTTTTTTCTTCTAAAAATTTCAAAAAAAATAAAAAATAAGTTTATTTAAGGATTAAGTTGAGTAGAATTAATTTGATTCTTATACGAAGCTTATTCATCCTTTCTAAAAGGAAAAAAGAAAAGGGTAGAAAAAGGCATGAGCGTTTTCGAATAAAATTATGATTATTAGTCATTTAGACGTTTATGATATTTAGTCATTAATTCAACGAAATAATAATAATAATAATAATAATAATAATAATAATAATAATAATAATAATAATAATGATGTTTGTTAATATTCATTCAGTGATAATAATCTTTTCGTTAGCACATCCAGAAACATGGAAATATATATATATATATATATATATATATATATATATATATATATATATATATATATATAGAGAGAGAGAGAGAGAGAGAGAGAGAGAGAGAAAGAGAAAGAAAGTGAGTTATATCTGGTCTCACGTTCACCTTTTTGTAAAGTCGATTCTTTCGTTCGTTTATGCGCGCGAGTCGTCGACTTTTATGATGAGCAAGCTGGCTATAGAAGTTTCCCACTTGTTCCCCACGTCGTGCTCATCGTTTTATCTTACCGGACAAGAATATCCATTAAAAGTACTTTATCCTTTTCATATCTGAACAGGATATTTGAATTTTCTATTCTTCGCTCGTATCCTTCGGAGGTAAAAGTAGGCCGCGGAGTGCTACCGTTTACACACCAATGCCGTACCGACCTTATTCTTGCCCAATTTATCTCAACTTACCAATTGAAAACATTTTGGATTCGATCCACGTATACATGCGTATGTATACCTATACATATGCATGTAGGTATGTACATAAACGGATAATATCAATCCCAACATTCGGAGTAGCATTGGCTTTGAAGAGAAAATATTTGATCAAACAATTCTAATAAATCTATGTCAATATTTTTTATTAAATCTTTCTCTGTCAACAAATTATTAACATCAAATTTAGAGTATTATACGTAATAATAATGGATTCGAAGATAAATTTAGAATTTTAATAAAGGGCACTGATCGATCTTTATTTCTGAATGTCTTGAGATCGTAGAAACATATTATTTTTTTTTTTGAAAATATAATCAAATAAGAAATATTTCGAGAAGTAAAAAATAGGAATCGAGGATCATTCGATTTCGCGAGATGTACGTGAAAGAAAATCAGTGGCGCGAAATTTCAAAGAAGCCTAGCGATACAGAGTAAGAAGAAGGAGAAAAGGAAGAGGAAGGAAGGAAGACTTTATGCGAGGTGCTACTCACAACGGGGGTAGCGCCACTCAGAGCGGTGAAAAATATGAAGGGAGCTCATAAATAATTTGTAAGGGGTCGCGCTTGCTGCGCTCTGTGACGACGCTCGTGGCATGTGCTGCATAATTGTGTGCGCTGCCTTGTATACATTTTCTCTTCTTCACCCTCCAAGACACTTATCTCTTTCTCTCTATCTTTCTCTCGTTATTCATGTATCTGTCTTTTTTTTCTACTTTTTTCCATCTTTCCTTTCTTTTACATATAAATACACGAATGCATATATTTGTTTTTCCTACTTTCTTCCTTTTTCATGTATACTGTAGTAAAAATGTAAATAATGTACGCGTCCATTACGTTAAATTCTTTAAAACGAGTTTAAAATAAGAATTACCACAACAATTTTTCTCTCTCTCTTTCCCACTCTCTCTTTTTCTCTCTCTTTTCTCTGTCTTATATTTCATCAAAATGTTCGATCGTTTATTCCATAAAAAATTTTCTAGTTTGTAAGACAAAATGGTCCGATATCGTTCGACTAATAATACGCTCATAAATCGACACGCGCAGACTCGTGACAATCGATTCCTTGAAAAGCCGTCTCCGGACAACGTTATTTTGGCATTTTATGCTGATTTTTTTCTGCTCAGCTATCGTGACCTCTTAGTAAGGATAGTTAATCTTCACTGACGTTTCATATCGAGATAATATCGATATTTCTTCTTTATTATGAGATATTGAGATAATTCGTTTGCTCGAATTTTAGTGCGACCTTCCTTTTACTTTCGTTACGATTTTTCTTTCATTACAGATATATTTATTTATCTCGTTGATGAAGATTCCAAGTGGTTAGACGTTTAAGATAATTACGAACTTTCATGATCGTTTGAAACCGGAGCATGCATACAAAAGCACGGTCGTTTAATTATTTACTAATAGCTTGAAAATTTAAAACCACAACCATGATACAAGCAATCGTGGACATAGTCACAAATAGTCTAAATAATCCGATAATATTAATCACACTGCGAATAGATCCGATCGTAATGCATAATTAAGTTAGTCTACCGAATATCAGCTTTTTTTTCCAAAACATTCATAGTTAATGGCAGGTGAATGGCACAACGTAATCATTTTTACTCATTTAATATATTTTAAGTTCTGTATTAAAAGACATGATTAATTTGGAATTGCAGATAAAAAATAATTTTAATAGGATTCATACTATCGATTTAATTAAAAAATAATGATTGGGATGAAACGTAAGAAAATAAAGTCATAGATCAAGTAGAACGTTGTTTCTGCTCTTCCCATAAATTTTACATAATAAGTCTTTGACATTACTTTCGATTTCTCGTCAAATCTTTTTAACTTTGACTGATTTCATTGAATGGTCAAAATGAAAACGAATTGGGAAAGTACTCGAATTGATCGTCTTCTTGATACTTTCCATTATCGAACGTCTATTTTCAGATCATTGAGAGAATAGAAGAAAATGCGGTGCAATCTTATATTTCATATCGTATCCTGCAGTTTGGATAAACTTATAAAAAATCATATAAAAACGGCGACCGTCGTAAAACTTGGTGAACTTTCTAAAAACAAAATCGAAATAAAAAGAGAGAAAGATCATTAAGAATAACGACGCGAGCCGTAACGAATCCAGATTGTATCGAGTACGAAGGAACGCGAATTAAAAGTACATAAATTACCTGTTGCAGATGAGTCACCCTGGAATGGAAAGCCTGGACATGTTGGATCCAGCAAATTCCATGACAACCTTGACGCCAATGTCTGAAGGAGCTGGTGGTGGTCCGGGTCATCACGCAGGTATACATGGACCTTCGGTGTATGGTGGAATGAACGGGATGATGGGACATCACCATCATCACGGTAACCTTGGGGGTGGAGGTGGAAGCGTACCGCATCCTGCTCATCATCATCCAGCAATGGCGGCAGCAGCAGCAGCGGCAGCAGCAGCGGGTCTTCATCCTGACGCTGATACAGATCCACGAGAGTTGGAGGCGTTCGCAGAACGTTTCAAGCAGAGACGTATCAAATTGGGCGTGACACAAGCCGATGTAGGCAAGGCTTTAGCGAATTTGAAGTTACCAGGTGTGGGTGCACTTTCTCAATCGACAATATGTCGTTTCGAATCGCTCACTCTCTCACATAACAATATGATAGCACTAAAACCGATACTCCAAGCCTGGCTGGAAGAAGCCGAGGCTCAAGCAAAAAACAAAAGACGTGATCCAGACGCACCATCCGTTTTACCAGCCGGTGAAAAAAAACGTAAGAGGACTAGCATCGCCGCGCCGGAAAAACGCTCGCTCGAAGCATACTTCGCGGTACAGCCCAGACCATCCGGTGAGAAAATTGCCGCGATCGCGGAGAAGCTCGATCTTAAGAAGAATGTCGTCAGGGTCTGGTTTTGTAATCAACGACAAAAGCAGAAGAGGATGAAGTTCGCGGCTCAGCATTGACCCGAGGGTGGCTTGTGACAGCAGAACTGACCCTACCAGTTGCCCAGTCTCGAGCCGAAACCCGAACCCCTGACCGAATTTCAGGGCTGGCCGTGAAGATTCAAAAAAAAGTTTTTCTTCGTCATCTATTTTCTTTATCCTGATCTCCTTCTTCTTCTTCTTCTTCCTCTTCTTTTTTTCTCCGATGTGTCTCGAAAAAACGGCCCGAGATTTCTACGGCTTGATACTGTGACCATCTGGTGCAACAAACCAGCTGTCGTCAGTGACACTGTTGCAAGCTGATATCGAAAAGTGGCTACGAAAAGCCGCATTAGACGGTCTCTCTCGACGCGTTGTGACATTGAATCTACCTTGTTTCGATGTGTCGATGAAAGGACGATTTTGTTTGGCTCTTTTAAAAAGGGGGGATTTTCTCCTGTCTTTGTTTTTCTTTTTCCTTTTTTTCTTTTTTTTTTCGTTTCTTTATCAATACTATCTTGCTCATAATCGACAAAGTAAATAAGATTCAAAGAAATCTCCGTTCTCTATAACAACCAGAACAGCGAACACTTCGATTTTACGAAGCGATCGCACGATAAACCGTTTTACGAGCTCGTTTTACCCCTTTCGCCGTCATCGTATACGCCTCTCTCGAGCAAAATGTGTTTCCCCATCAACAAATCGAATCTTTCCGAACTGACTACTTCAGTTTTTTACGATGAAAAACATAGATACGTGCGAGAGAATCCTCCCTCGAATAATCGATCGAAAAAATAGAGAAAATCGAGAAATCAAGAAAGAAAAGACCGAAAACGGAATAAATGCGTCTCGGAAAGTACAATTCGAAACATAAAAAATATAAAATATGTATTGTTATAAAATCGTCGCGCATTCATATCGCGGCGAAGTAAAAAAAGTGATATTAATCCTAATGATGACGCTCAGTGAAGTGTTGTAAAGAAGTGAACGAAAAGAAAACTAGAGAGAGAGAGAGAGAGGGAGAGAGAGAGGGAGAGAGAGGGAGAGAGAGGGAGAGAGAGAGAAAGAGAATGTATGTGTGCGTGAGTGTGTATGCGAGAGAAAGAGAGAGAGAGAGAGAGAGATAGAAAATGAATGTGTGAAAGGAAGAATGAATGAGAGAGAATCTGTCAGAATGAAAGACGAAAAGAGAAAAAGGAAGAAAACAAAAATAGGAGAATATGTTTTACGTAGTGATGTTGGACAATCAGTGAAAAGACTGTATCATATCATATTAAAGCAATACACAGTAGTATTAGTCGTCGAATTAAACGAAAAGAAAATAATAAGAGATACCAAGAAAGAACCATACATATAACCGTTCCTCGTATTTTCCGCGATCGTACGTGCACGTTCGATTGAAGGTAAAATTGACGAGTAAGAAGATCGATTATAGCCGATCGATTTTTATTATTTCCCCTTTCACCTGATCAGGAATCGTAAATAAGATGTCGGTAACGATCGTCTCTCTTTCTCTCCCTTTCTTTCTCTCTCTTTCTCTCTCTCTCTCTCTCTTTTTATTATTTACTTCCTATTCTCTAAAATACATGCGTACATACTTATATACATAAACACATACACGCATGCATTTGTACGTATACACAAAGTTTTCAGAATCTCGTTGAAAATATCTTGAAAACTTTTCGGACGGTTGCAGAGAAAAAAATATTTGAGAAATCGACCGATTCGAATTTCATGAAGACGACTTCGTCTTTTGTATACACGAGTACATACATAAATACATACATGCATATATGTATATATAAATATAAATATTTTATTCTCGATGAAATACTTTATCCATCTATCGACAACAAAATCGACAAAGAAGGAAACGTTTAAAACGATACAAAAAATCTATGCTTGCTGACACTATATTGTATCGACCTTAGAAAGAGAGAAAAAACTTGCAAGCGATTAGATTACCATCAATGAATAGCTCGACTGTTTCTTGAAATTTATCGCGTGCATCAAGCAATATCATGAGGATAAGTATTAAATCGAGAATTTAATACGAGTCATTGTGTAATAGCTGAACGAAGACACAAGATAGAAAAAGAGAGATAGATTGAAAAAAGAGAGAGAGAGAAAGAAAGCGAGAGGACGAACGAGAGAGAGAAAGAGAGTGAGAGAGAGAGAGAGAAAGAGAGAGAGTGGGTGAAAAATGGTAGTCATTTTTAAAAATACGTGTAAATAAGTAAAAGGGATAAGTATTTTCTAGAGGGATAATAGTCTAATTACCATTCAATTAAGTAATCGATGAAAAATTCTAGTGCAATATAGTATCTAGTCAAGTTCTTTATTATTATTATTATTATTATTATTATTATTATTATTATTATTATTATTATTATTATTATTATTATTATTATTATTATTATGATTATTATTACGATCATAATTATTATTCCTTTTTGTTGTCTATCTTTCTTCTTTACTTCCTTTCGTTTAACTCTTTTTCTTATTCTTTTTTCATTTAACGGACGATATTTCGACTCGAGTTAATTGATATTATATAGATATAGATACACTTCTCGACGAGAAAACGAGTTATTTTCTTATGCATTCGTTCGCGATGATAGATCGATAGCCCGAATCGAAATCGAGATTATTTGTTAGCCCATTTTTTCATGAACGTGCATACAAGCTTAAAGAACTTCGTAATTTGTCCGACCCACTTTTCCTTTATATTCGTATTGCAGATATTTGTTTGACAGCACAGATCGAATTCTAGTTTGGTAATTTCTTTGCTTTCCATTTCGAACATCAAGCGATCGTTTTCTCACCAATTCAAGACCAAGAAATTGTTGTTGGCTCGCCACGTTTTCATGGTGAACGTTTGAAAAGATAGCATTCTAATCGAGAGAAAAAAAAGAAAGACAGAAAGAAAGAAAAAGAAACCGTCTATTACTATAATAATTGATGTTCTTATTGTTATTACTTCGTTTTCCTTTTGCGAGTTTTTAAAGAGCAGCAAAAATATGAGTATGAAAATACGATCCACGTTCCGTTTGATCCACCTAATTAAAAGACACGTTTCTTGGGCGTGTTTCAAAATGATAATGATAATAATAATAATAATATCAAATCGGAGACCTAAACAATCCGATTTAACTGTCACAAATTGTACAATAAAAATCTGTTGGCAGTAATGCGATAAGGAAGGTTAACTTATATAGAAACTGATATATGCTCGCATATTCGTATTTACGGTTTAAAGGCGATACTCTATAAAAAATGAAAAAGATATTCTGTAGATATTAAACACAGGGTAATCAAGTCATATCGCAATAAGTTTCTCTAATGATAACTATTATTATTATTATCATCGTCATCATCATCATCATCATCATCATCATCATCATCATCATCACTATTTATCATTGTCATCATCATTATCTCATAATTTTGAGGTACACCTAAAAGCCTTGACAACGTGGCGCGAGTAACGTGAAATTTCCAAAAGCTTTCGATTTTCGATCGAAAGAAATCAAAAGAAGAAACAAATCGCGTATAAACGAGCTCACAATCACCTATACATAAATACTCACGTATTTTGCATATTTCCGTAAATAAAAAAGTGATGGAAAAATGATTTCGCAAGAAGAACAAAAATAAGAAAGAAACGATAAGAAGAATGGAACGTGTGTGGATTTTTAAATCGTGGAGTTACGGTTATCTTAAAAATGAATTTATATAAGGAGAAAAATATTCTATTCGCGGCTCGTGAAATTCTTGAAATTTCTCCTTCGTTCGTTCGTGAAGAACTTTGAGAAACTTCTTAAAGTCTCGGTCCTTCCGCGTATATAAACAAACAAAAAAATCTGTGTGCCAAGTCCATTTAAAAAGCAGCGTCTGTCTCTGCCGTTTCTTAACGAAAAGCAAACTATATATTTTAACAAGCCTACGAATTTCAAGATTAGCGATAAGCAAACGCGAAAAAATTTCATGCGAAGATGATAATATATATTTACCTTGCACATTCCATGATACAGTTACATCGACCGAATATAATCATTCTATTCTATTGTATGTATTCTTGCATTATTATTTATTGATTTTTTAAAAGCTACGTAAAAACGGTTGAGAAAGAAAGAAAGAAAGAGAGAAAAAAAGAAAAGGTTCGCTTATTTGTAGAGAATGGACGGATAGGTGGCGACTAATTAATTTTCTAAGAAAACCGATTTGATCAGTTTGCGTCTGTTCAATACGCTGAGGAAAAAATGATTAAAAATGCATACACACGCGTATCTTCTTTATTTTGCGAGAAATGATCTCGTAACGGTGATTCGAGAATCATTTTAGGAAGCTTGCTAATGAGCTAAGATAAAAGATAGAACCGAAAAAGTATTACGTTGAAGCGTACGATGATGAAATTTGTATAAAAGATTACGAGAACTACTAATTAATATAAATAATTATTATCGGTAATTAGTTTAAATGTTTATACAAATTTAAAAGAAGCCAAAATGAATTGTTAAACTTTAAAGTCTTACTCATAGGTGCTCTTTCTACGTAACATTTTCGCGAGAAAACAACTACGTTCATTCGTTTCTTTCGTTATTCGATATAATGTACGAAGTATGATGATAGAAAGATGTAAAAGACGTTGAAATACATATAATTCTGACAATGAGTATTACAAAGAGTAATTTAAAACTAGATACTACATCGACAAAGAAATAAAATCTCTCCTTGCAGATTTATATTACGTATTGTACATATATATATATATATATATATATATATATATATATATATATATATCACTCTTTGATTTTTTTCTTCAAATTATCGTTAAACTTCTCCTATCGATACAGCGTAGTAATTGGAACACCATTTATGAGTAAGACTATAATTGCGGAGCGATATAATAATATAATAAAGACATATCATAAAATATTAGTTTAATTGCCTGACATTGTAGAGATTTATATGTAAATATGTTGCGTGCAACTTGGAGAAAGAAGCTCCTAAGGGTTACGATAAAATTATTAGCGAAACAATTGTCGAAATGGTAGTTGCCTACTTCGCATTATCCTTATTAATATTTGTTTTCATTCGATTGAGCTTGCATTGTCTTACATTCGTAGGCACTTTTAATAATCTGTAAATAATAATTAAAAAAATGTAAATCTATTTGTAAATTGTTATATAATAATTAATTCACTAGTTAAATTCTATTCGCTTTAGTCTAATGTATCCACATAAATATATAACGCATTTTCACGGAGAACTTGACATCTCGTTCGTGTTGTCCCATATCAAGGAGACATATTTTTCTAAACTTACGATCGTTCGAGCTTTCTCGTCTGATTTCATCGATGAATAAATAAATAACAAACATGATCTTAATCCTTATAACTATTCGATAGACAACATCGTGAACGAAATATAAAACTAAAGTGTAAAGGGAAAGAAAGAAAGAAAAAGAAAAAAACGGAGAGGGCAGGGTTTTCGACGAAAAGAACAAAAAAGGAAAAAAAAGAAAAATTAAAAGAAAAAACTCTGTTGAGTCAATAATATCTAATATCCGTTTTTTAATTACACCAAATTGCGCGCAATGTAAAACAAGGAGAAAGAAAGAATCCTCCATAATTGTACATATCATGTGCCATAACTCATTTACCATACTTTGTGTCCAACTTTGTTCCAAGTACCTACTCAACTATAAATATTATAGTATAATAAAGTAAACCTTGATGTTATTGATAATTTCGTATTTCTTTAATCCCGTAGTATTGACTCAAACTTGGCGTAATACTTACATAGAAATTTTTATCGGTTTATATCTTTTTTTTACATTGTAAACCAACTCCATCGTGACAATATAGAAATACCTAAGATATTCTCATATAGCAATATGATAGTTCGTAACATCGAACTATTCAGGCAAGTACGATGCTACCATTCACATGCACTTTAATACAGTAATACAAAAAGAGGAAGAATTTTTTTTATGTTCCTAAGCGGAAATATCACCTCATGCAATGTTCTTTTATTGTACCTAATCTAGGTTCGAGTAGGTTGCGTGTCCCACGACTATCAGTCGGTGCATGATATTACAAATTTATAGGAAAGACACGAATACACACCGTTAAAAAGATTATTTATCCAAATCAGGAAATCGTGCTGGGTTTTCATGTGAAATGTCCAACATTTCATACATCCACATACGTATACAGCTATATATATATATATCATATATGCTAACGATAAGTCTCTTTAAATTTTCACAAAAGTCTTTGCTACTACGAGCTCTATATCACCACGGAGAGTTAATTAGGTTAGTGGTACGCGTTCTCTTTGAAATTTGTCGAACTTGGATCGTATCATTTGGGCACTCTCACGTTTATGAAGGTTCATCACGCTTCGGGATTCCACGTGACCCATTACGAGTTGCTGAAAACATACCTATGTATACGAAAGTAGTTTAGTTTCCTTATCAACGATATATTTATATAGACTCTCGAAAATTAAGATGTCCAGGTGGTATATGTGGCAAACAGCCCTCAGAATCACTCAAGAACAAGAATCACTATTGAAGTACCTGTTAAAGAGGAAAAAAAACTCTAGTCGACGTTATAGGACGATATCGCGAAAACTCAGGAGGCCGAAAGTGCCGCGAGCGAAACGAACTTATGGTATCTGCTGATTAATTGGCATCTCATGTAAACAACTATCGAGACCTAAGGCTTGTTTGCTCGTGTATATATACATACTGGCTGCTGTTGCGTTACTGCTAGCTCGGCTAGCAGCATTGCAGCTCTTGGTAAGGACCCATGCTCGCAACGAGCCTCGTTCAATACGTGAATGTGCGCGACACGAACACTCTTATGCGACGTATACTCTCTCTCTTTCTTTCTCTCTCTCTCTCTCTCTCTCTCTCTCTTTCTCTCTTTCTCTTTCGGTGAACATGTGGCAGGCGTGCCTAACTCATATAGCTTTTGTGTTACAAATCATGTTTACATTAGCGCCACACTTACGAGCCGAGTGTACTCGTTTCCCTGCCGATAAAATAGCCCGAGGAGAATCAGTAGCCAATTTGTTCGTCTACGTAGCACGTTGATTAGTTTGTTTTTAAGATTCGTATTTGATAATTTCAATTTCAATTAAAAAAAATATAAATTAGAAAAAGTTCATATATATATATATATTATATATATGTATATATGTATATATATATATATGTATATATGTATGTATATATATATATGTATATATGTATGTATATATATGTATATATATATTGTTATATATGTATATATATATATATATATATATATATATATATATATATATATATAGTTAATTCTATTTTATGTTGTAAAATCATAGACTGTAGAAAATCTTAATAATAAATGGAGTAGAGACATTCGAAATATATGGATTCATTGGTGAATACCGGAAATATCCCTTGAGTTGTTCGTTAGACAAATGGACAAGTTCTGAGAATAACCAATATAGAACTAAAATTGATCCTAATGATAATTATCCTATCTAGAACATTAGATGAATGTTATTGAACTTTGCAGTTTATATTAAAAGGAAAGATTGAAGCTCGATGAGTTATTGG
Organism: Vespa crabro; assembly: GCF_910589235.1. Lineage (NCBI taxonomy): Eukaryota > Metazoa > Arthropoda > Insecta > Hymenoptera > Vespidae > Vespa > Vespa crabro. Next base: position 10,654,801 of record NC_060956.1, on the reverse strand, counting down.
AAGGAAACAGTTTTCCTCACTAAAAGCTATCAATAAATTGACGGGAATCAAAAATGTAGAAGAACTATTTTGTTAAAAGATTTCATTTGTTAGAAAACTTCAATATTTTTGCTGTACAATTGTTTTGATTGACAATATTAGGAGGAGCTAAGAGAGCACTTAAAAGAAAAATAAAAAGAAGGAGAAGAAGAAGAAAAAGAAGAAAAAGAAGAAGAAGAAAAAGAAGAAAGAGAAGAAGGAGGAGAAGAAGGAGAAAGAGAAGAAAAAGTAGAAGAAGGAGAAGAAGGATAAGGAGAAGAAGAAGAAGAAGAAGAAGATGTATCTATATATATAAAAACGTTGTTGGTATGTATGAAAACGTTTCCGGAACGAGAACAAGACGTAATAATTTGAAGTGCGAGAGACATATATCTATATAAGAAGAAATGTGAATATTAGATGGTTGACAGCTGGTAGATTACAGGGAATAGAAGAGAATACGTAGTCGGCTTAGGAGAATACAAAGTGTAGTATATTAGTATACTGGCAAACGTTGAAAGTGCAACTGTCAAGAGGTAATTACGGGAATGGAGATGGAAACAGTAGAAACGTAATTGTTTTAATGATAGCCTCGATGTTAATAATGCTACCGTCATAGCAGTACGGTTAGATGGTTCAATCGAAAGTAGGCTAGGCTTCTTCGTCGAAGGAATTATCGATTGGACATGAAACGTTTAACCGTTAGAATCGAATCTCGTTACCGTTCTAGACGATAAAACAACGCTACGACGAGTTCTCGGTTCATCCTTTAAACGTGAACAATTTCAAGTTTTTTCTTAAACTTGAAAATGTTTTCTAACTTTCGATTGACCGTCTCTGGAGGTGCTCTTCTTGAGACTCGATAGTTTGCAGGTCAAAGGGGGATCGAAATGGAAGAAAGTAAGAAAGAAAGAAAAGGAAAGAGAGAGAACAAACTGACACAAGGACACAACTATTGGGAAGGTAAAAAGAAGAAGAACAAGAAGAAGAAGAAGAAGAAGAAGAAAGAATAAGAATAAGAAGAGAATAAGAAAAGGAAAGAAGCACGAGTTGCAACTTTCCAAGAACTCCCGAGCACTATGGACTCCCTCATCATAGAAGTTATTGCGATACAATGACCGTCCCATAAATAATGCATCTTTCGCGGAATTGCCAGAGTTTTGCGACATTGTTCGGCCGCGAGATACGTGTATCGCGGACAAAGGGCGTCCTGACACGCGAAATTGACCAAAGGAAGGAGAGAAACGAACGTGAGTAGTGGAAAGAGGAACATAGAGACAGACAGATAGAGAAAGAAAGAGAGAAAGAGAGAGATAGAGAGAGAGAGAGGGGGGGGGAGAAAAGGAAAAAAGAGAAAATAAAGATAGGGAAGGAAAGAAACGAGAAGGCCGAGGGTCTCGAAGATGTCGTGACGGTGAAGGGTCGGATATTCCATTCTATGAGCCACTGCAGCGGCAGATATAACGGGCACGACACACTAGAGTTGCTGACGCGAGACCCGAGCGATGGGGGTGAATTATACATGAAACAGAACACAATCACCCTCCCTCTTCCACTCCTACGGCCGGCGTCGTCCTTTCTAGCCCTCCCGAAAACCGCCCCCGCAGCATCCAACTGGCCATGCGGATACCAACACTTGGCTAGAGCTCCACCCGTCTGCTGTCATTCGACCTGTCGCGAACTCTCTCTCTCTTTCTCTTTCTCTCTCTCTCCCTCTCTCTCTTTCTCTTTCTCTCTCTCTCTCTCCCTGTCTCTCCCTTTCTCTTTCTCTCTCGCTCTCTCTCTCTCTCTCTCTCTCTCTCTCCCTCTTTCCCTTTCTCTGTCGGTCTCGCTAACCTGATCGCGAATTTCGATGCCGACCGAAAATCGCTGCGCAGTTGATGGATATTATGAGGATAAAGCCCGTCGATGTCGATTCTCATCCATGCTTTCCTACCTTTCGTTCAAAGGTTTATACTATCAACGAAAGCATTTATGTACATATCTATGTAGATATGTACGAGAGATGTTTGCAATCATCGACTCGATAGATAGTATAACTTAACTGGTTGGAATTAATGGGAAATTCTCGATTGAAAGTTTCTTTACTATATGCTCTCTCTCTCTCTCTCTCTCTCTCTATATATATATATATATATATATATATATATATATATCTATATATATATATATGTATATCAGACGTATATTGGTATAAGTATACATGGTCGCTTAAAAGCTTTCGACGTATTATATTTGTGATACGCTCCGATAACTTAGCTTCGAACGTGAACATAACATAGCCTTCCTTGAACGGAATATATTGTACTTATACCTAATAAAGGTGAAAGCGTTGTTCGTTAAAAAACACGGGATTAGAAGATGAGGATGGGAAATCTCACAAGCGAGATACAAAAGAAAACTAATAAATTCAAAATAGTAAACCGATTCGTTTGCAGCGTACTTAACTTAACTTAAGTTAACGTTAAATACGAAAGGCTGCCGCTTTCCTGCCCCTGTTAATCCTTGATCTTATATTTAAGCGGTAAGGATTTATTTTAGTACGCGGCGACGTTGAATGTCTCTTTATCTTTCTCTCTCTTTCTCTCTCTTTCTCTCTTACTCTCACTCTGTCTTTCTGTTTTTCCCTCATTCTATCCTGTATTTTTACAAGCGTGTTAATGGAGTCGAAAGACCTGTCTCCCTTTCTTTTTCTTGCTTTTCTTCTTACTCGTTCTCGCATCGAGATAGCTACCCACCCATCCTTAGCTTCTTTCCCTCGTTTTAATTGAAAAAATACGAACTTCTAGCTTTTTTCTTTTTTTTGTCGTCGTCGCTTGAGAGTACTTCATTTTACACGTATATTACCACACCGCTGTGTTATTACGAAATATTGCAGTTTTACAAGTGCGGAAAGATACGGAAAAATTGAGGCGTCAAGCGTAATTAAACAAAATGAAAGCAGACGATTCTTGAGGGACGACCAAAACAATTTCTACTTTGGAATTGATCATAATACTAGCTGTAATGTTGATTCAAGTATCGTAATTTTCACTCTAGAAATGATAAGGCGCAATAATATAGTGTAACGAATGAAGACGACTGGATAAGAACTAGTTCAGTATGATCGATTAATTCTCTTGATCGATATCTATAATCGCTCGACAGTCGAATCGTAAAGACGAACTTGTTCAACGCAAACATGAATTTCATCGAATCGATTGCCCTGTAGGTATTGGCTTGTTTCATATTCTCGGTTAAAGAAAAAGGATCTCGGTCGAAATAATTGAGAAGCAGAGAGAGAGAGAGAGAGAGAGAGAGAGAGAGAGAGAGAGAGAGAACGTTAGAATCAAGTATGATTATATGTAGTCATACATTAAATGAGTTGAAATGTCGATTTGCTATCGATAAATCCGTTCGTTCGAAGATGTCGTTATGCAAGAAAAGTAAACTGAATCTACGTTACTTTCGATATAAGAATATGAATGATATTGCAAACGTTCGCCATTTATTCTCAACATTGAAATCAAGTTGGATCTTACTTAATTGCCATGATGGTAGTAGCATGTCTGGTGTTTCATAATCGTCGTGGTAGATAAAAACAAAAGCTTGTCTCTGCTAATCAAAGTGCCTTCGCCTTCGCCTTCGTCTTAGCCTTAATCCTGGCTTAGCGGAGACTTAAATATTCCTTGTAAACTCTTGGCCAATGTCGAGGATTAGTAAATGGGAGCGATGAAGGGTCTTGTCTTCAGCTTAGCTAGGAAGTGCCGAGCTTCGTTGTAATAGGATAAGACTGAAAAGGAGTTTTCTTTTTCCTTGTATATTATGGTTAACTTCAAAGTATCCAAAGATATTGGCTGGAGAACATCATAGAGTGTTTTACAATTAGAAAACAGATCACACGTAACTTCAAGAACATAATAACATAGGCAAATAGTACTAGGGTAAAGTTTATTAAAATCCTATCACTTAAAAAGTATTTTATTTTACGTTTCCTATCTGGTATAAATTTGTATACAGATTAAAACTTTAACGCACAATTTATTTTTGTAGAAATTATTAGAAAAAAGAAATATTAGGTATACCAGATGTTAAATAAACATTAAAAAAAGAAAATTATTTTATTATAATTTTTTGTAATGAAATACTTTTTATTACAAAATAGTAAATTTTTTTTTAATAAAGAATTATACCATTATATTGTTAATATATAGTGTTACATTACTCTTAAACAACATTAAATACAAATATATTGTAGTTCTATAATCACGGAATTAATATATTTATGGATTAAAAATTAAAAATTATATTGTAGTTTAATATACAAAACATCTACTATACTATACGTTCAATTATTTTTCCGAGAATAAATTAGATATACATTTCTTTTTTTATTATAAAATAAGGTTGAAAGAGATTATTTAAATAACCAGTACGTATATAGCAGCTCTCTGCTAGGTAAGATATTCTTACAAACGACGTTTTGTCATGAATGGAAATTCTTCGAAGTAGTTGAAATAAAATGTTGAAAACTCGAAAAGAACGCTTGTGGGAAAGCTAAGAGGAAAAGCGTTGGATAACAATATACGGCGTACGACACGCGAAACTCGAGGAGGCATTGCCTTATAATTAGTGACAATGCGGGACAATGACGTGCGCGGGAACGAATCGAGTGCTATGGGGTTGATCGTAGTGAGAGTGGAAGAGTGAGGAAAGTATGTGTATGTGGATAGGAAGATGGGGAGGGGTAGGACGAAAGAAAGGAGACGGAAAGGAAAAATGTCACGTGGGAGCCAAAAATGAGAGAGAAAGTGAATCGATGAAGCTGTTGGAAGAAAGAAAGAAAGATAAAGGAACAATTGACAGAGATAGACATAGAAAATCAGATGGGACAACAGAGACAGGTAGAGAAAAAGAGAAAGAAAGAGAGAAAACGATAAAGACAGAGAAAAAGAGAAAGAGCAAATATGAATAGGAGAACAAGAGAAAGAGAAAGAGAGAGAGAGAGAGAGAGAAAAAGAGAGAGAAAATAACAAAGCAGAGAAAAAGAGAAAGAGACAGGCAGACAGAGAGAGAAAAAAGAGAAAAAGCAAATATGAATATGAGAACGAACGAAAGAGAGAGAGAGAGAGAGAGAGAGAGAGAGAGAGAGAGAGAGAGAGAGAGAGAGAAGGAGAGAAAGAGAAATAGAGAAAGAGAGAGACAGACTTATCGCATGCGCAAAACGTTTGTGAGCGTGTTCCGTGCATATGGATCAAAGTTAGATACACTTGGTCGTACACGCGTCTATTCCTGAACATGTAGAGCCGTATTGTCGTAGCTATGTTCGCTCGTTGCACCCCTTAACCCTCCTACTTCCATCGAGCTATCCTCTTTACTCTTTATTCCTTCTCTAGCTCTCTCTTTCTCTCTTTCTCTCTGTTTCTCTCCCTCTTTTTCTTTTTCTCCCCCACCCTCGACTACAGTGTCGGCTACACACGTTAAGAGAACGAGCAAAGTGTGTATGTTTTGAGAGCGGTATTATATCGAGCATAAAGAGCGGCCTCGTCCCAAGGGGATGCAGCGTGTGCGTGCTTGCATGCCCTATTCGCGATCCCCAACTTGGGACAAACCCCCTTCTCTTTCTCTCATCTCTCTTGCTCTCTTTTCGACCCTCGCATTTCCACCCGTTTTCTCTAGCTCCTTCTCTTTCCTTTTCTCGTCTACGAGAATACTTCCCTCTCTATGTATGCTTGAATTGGAAGCCGAGCAGGTTGATAATCTCCGTATAATATAAAAACTCGTACAGTCGCCCCATCGTGAAATACGCTCACCCCTCTTCCATTCTTCTCTAACCACTTCGAATCGTTCAGGTTCTAGCCCCCACATACTGTCATCTTATTAACACTTTTTTTTGCCATGTTCATCTCCATTTCTTCTTTTTTTTTCTCTTGTATTTAACACGTGAGAAGGATTTTGAAATATTTTTTGAAATGATAAATCTTCGTAAAGAAAAATATAAGGAACCTATGAAATTCTTAATCTTCTCTTCTAGTTCAGTTATCTCATCAACACTTTGCATCCTAGTCGACATAAAGGTCAGTCGTATACTTTCTGGATATTTTAGAAGAAGTCAGAATTGATGTCACAGTAACATACACACACATACAAACATACATATATACATACATATATATTTTTATATATATATATTTTATATATATATTATATATATATATATATATATATATATATATATATATATGTATGTAGAAACAGTAGAATAGGGTATAGCATCTAGCGTCTGTCTATAAAACTCGTTGGAGTGGTCAATCGAGGCGGTTGCGGTTCACCCAGGGAATTGGCGGGAGAGCCAGTCGGCGAATACTCTTAAAAGATTAACTCGTTCCTTTTCTAGGTAGTGACGTGACATCAGAAAGAAGAAACTACGTTGACTTGGCTCGAGAAACAGCAGCTAGTAAGATATCTAAGTCGTCGTTGGTATCCTCACTCGATACTCGATCTGTCTTTTGCTTGTTCGTTTGGTCTATGGTCGGCCATTGAAAGATATCCTCTGATCTTTTGGTTGGCTGCTTGATCGTTCGCTCTACTTTTAGACGACTAGGAGTTCGAATGGCTCCAACTCATGACTCTTTTTCCTTCCTTTCTTAAAAGATACACTGTTCTCCATTTACCACTCACTTTCTATGAATATGTATGCGTGTATGTGTATCTATCTTTCTGTCTCTGTCTCGTCTCTCTTCGACGGACGCCTTCTAACTCCTAACTTTCTCTCTTTTTCTCTCTCTTTAACTCTCGTTCAATCTCTTCTCTTTCTTCCACCCTTTTCTATCTCTTTTACCTCTCCACCTTCACCTGTCGTCTGTCTACACAGTTAAGTGCCCCGCTTTGATTTCCGTCGGCAAACACTGTAAATTCCTATTGACCCGTCTGCCATCCCGTTATCACGTTAAATTAGTCGAGAGTAACGAGTATCGACTCGCGCTTCGAGTCGTCTCTATACGATACCTACGTGTGTTTATTTACTGTACGATAAATATTTCTTGTGGATTTACCCTATGAATCCTCGCGCATATGTTTGTCGAAACAATATCGAGAACTGACAGATTGTTTATGGCTTCGAACTTAATCGATCGAAATATAACCAATTAGTTACATTGATTGTTCGATTACATTGATTTTCGTTAACTTTAGTAAGTAAGTATTGTTTATATATTCGTGGATCTAAGAAAAGTAACTTTTTTAACCTGTCACACACACACACACACACACACACACACACACACACACACACACACACACATATATAGATGTAAGTAGGTGATCGACAACTCAGATGATAACTTGTTTTTTTCTTTCTTTTTTATTTTTACACATTTAAATACATTTCACTCTTAACAAAAAATAAATATTTTTCATATAATCAAAATTAAAATAAGTATACATATTATTGTATATTTTAACTACTAGAGTGGGTTAAGCTTACAAGGGATTTGAGGCGTTACAATTTTTTTTGGCCCTGTTAAAATTAATCTATTATATATATTTTCTCGCTTTTTCGCTCATTAAAATTAATCAATTATACAAAAATTTTCTCGCTTCAACTGTTCATCTAAATGATGAAGTGAGATATACAGTGCTCCAATTTAATTCTAGTTGATTAATAGTACAGACCGCCGAACTATTCGATATAGTTCGATTATAATATAAATTACTCCCACTGCCTGTAAATCCGCGAGTGGTCTATTTTTCGGAGATATAAAAAAGTTTTGTTATTAAAAGTTTACAATGACAAATTATTACGTTTTATGATTAAATAAGACCATATTCTTATCAATAGTATGTTTATTTCAATGATAAAAATGATAAAAATCAAATTACAAATAACAAAAATTTCAAATTTTCAAGAAAATTACAAAAAAGTGTAGAATAAAAGAAACAATTTATTGTAAAAATTACGATAGTCAATTCCATTTTTATTTGGGTATACTGTTTTAGTAAAGTTCATCGTAAAATCTAGTTTTTGTCAAATATTATATTTCTCTACTTTCAAACCAACGAAAACGAGTTAACTGGTCACAAATATTCGAAATAATACTTTAGATATACATTATAAATACAAATAATCTTTATTCACATTTCCATTGTTCTATTTTTAACTGAAATGAAAATGATTAATAATAATTATTAATTGTTGCATAACGCACGTTTTACATTTCACTATTATCTAATTATCTGCATTATTAAAAGTTTTTTATTAAATGCCATTTGACTTATCTATATAGTAATCAATTTATAAATATATCGATGACAAACATAGACTCACATGAGAAAAGAATCAATGATGACGAGTGATCATCGTAATAGTCCACATATTAATAATAATAGATCATTCTTTTGAACACAAAAAGAAAATTTTCTAAAAGTTGTAAGGGTTAAGGTACATAATACAAAGTATCATAATGCATATCGACGAAGAGAAGACTATATACGAATCTCGGAAAGTTAAGGAGAAGACGGGGCATAACGGTACTGCGTGACAGTGTCTCCTAAATATTCAAGCGAAGCGGGCACCTAAAACTTGGCAGCTTTATCTCGGCATTACTCGAAAATTTATTCATATATAATGAACGTGTGAATAATGTAGGAGGTTAACCCCTTGTTCCGCGCCTACAAAAGCCTACACCAGGAAACTGGGAAGTTGAATACTGCGAGGAGGAGATGGAAGAGTAAGAAGTAACAAACGCGGTACCAGATTATATTTAACAGCCTGGGTGGGGTCTTTAGATCGAGGGTGGAATATATTTTCTATGAAATTATGGAGAGATACAAGGGAATTAAGCGTACCATATTTGATTATTACCCTTTTAATCTGACTATGGGTCGGGCATTTTCCGAAATGAAAATCGTTCGCTATATTATCTTCTTTTGTGTGAGAAAAAGAGGTCAAAATATATAAGTAACTATTCGTTTCGGTACTGTCAATTCTTTTGTTATTTTATTAATTTTATCAATTATCAGGAAAAGAGGAGAGAGAGAGAGAGAGAGAGAGAGAGAGAGAGAAAGAATGAATAAAAGATACAAAGAAAGAATATGTTGGAAAATACGTTAATAGACTTTTTCGATGAATAACATTGAATTGTCATTTTACTTTATAATTAGTTAGTACAATCGAAGGAAGGAGGATTTCTATGTTCGAGATGTCCAATTCTGATTTCTCTCTTTTTCGCTGAAAGTCATCTCTCGCTCGAAGTTTTCCTCGTGAAAATTTGAAAGAGTACGGAAGAGCGTGTAGCCAAATAAGAACGTTTTGCCTTTGTTTAAGTGGAGTAGAGAACTTTTGTTACGAAGAATTCTCCCTCGAATTTTCTCCATAGATTTATGATTTAATATCGTAGCGATTGGAGAAAAGTAGGAACGTGAAAAAACTTGATCCTCTAAATCAAAAAAAGGAATATCCGATGGAAAAGCAAAATCGTTTTTTCTTAGGTGAGTATCTAGATTTAATAATAAAAGTATACAATAAATATTTACAATTGTTTTACGATCTGACCAAAGAAAACATAAAGAATACGTCAAGACAATCTCTTTCTGCCTTATATAGACCATTAAGCGTATAATGGGTTGTAAGAGGGTGCCGAAATAAATCCGTTTCCGATACCCTTTGTAATTTGAGATGATCGGCTTGCTTCGAGCGTACCGGGACTCCGGTTCACTGTCACACGTGTCACCAGAAGTAGCGATGATCTGCGATGTATTTCAGTGGGTGAAAAAGGTTCATGGGAAGGACAGTTCAAGTAGATTCTGAAAGAAAACGAACGAAGGGACGATGCTCCTGGGAGGAAGAAAAATACCTACGTGGTCGCTTCGATCTTAAGACAAAAACGAGACATAACTTTCAAATTGAAAACACTATATCTAAGTAGATTCTTATGTATCTTAACATATTGTAGACAAATTACAATATATATCGTGTTTTCTATTATACGTATCTTATATATGCGTATTATTATTATTACAAATTAGTATTAACAGTTTTGATTATAATTAGTAACAAATAATAACAATTTCTTCCTTCGAACGAACTTAATATTTTTAATTGTATATCTAAACCATCTAATATTATATATATATATTTCTACAAAACTATGTACATTAGAAATAATATAAGAAACATTATAAGAAAGAAAATGTTTTATTCATAATATATTAAGATTCTTTTGTATTATTCAACTGTATTACAAAAATTGTTTTATGTATTATATATTATCAAACTACAAATTATAACAAATATTTTGTAGTTTGAAAGACCTGCATGAGTAAAAATTGCAAGATAACTGATATGAAATGATTACCGAAGTAATCTTCTGAATGAAAAAGAAGAAGAAAAAGAAAGAAAGCAAAAATAAACAAAAAGGAAAATGGATACGACTTAAAGCAAGTTTCAAAGGTGAAGGAGAAAGGACGATGCCCTTGGGAGAAAGAAAAATACGTGTTATAGCTTATATACAGACGTAAAATATAACCGTATGTGTAATTGTGAATCTAATCTGCAATGAAATCTATTAATGGATTTCAATCGACTTCCATCAAAAAGTCGAAAGTTGAAAATCTTGCCATTAATTCGAAATAAAGGAATAATCGTTAGGCGAAGAATTTCAAATCGAAGATTATAAATAAATAATAATATAATTTGTGTAATATATTATTCAAAATAAATGTGATATATATACCTATATAATATCGAATAAATAATGGGAATTTAATAATTTTTAGCAAAATGTAACGATAATATTTCAATTATCAACTTCGGTCTTGTTTGTTATGAAAGAAGATAAGGCTCGGTCTTTGTTTGGCTTTTTGTTTCTTTTTTTTTTTAACAATACATATACATGAGCCACTCGAGTCAAAAAATCACAGTCTAATACGAGCCATCGATGTAGTAAGTATGTTTTGTGAACAAGAAATATAGTTTCTTCTTTCATTTTCTATATCTTAAAGTTAATCAAACTTAATAAACCAAATATATTAGTAATTAGATCTATCAGAAAATTTTATCAGCTTAGTATATGATTATTTTTATATAAATAAGAAGTTTTTCATTAGGATAAACAATTTTTATGACAGACTTACATGTAGTATATACGTAATATATCTACTTTCTTATATCACTAGTGTATAGTTATATTTATTGTCTATTTTCGTTTATAATAATTTAAATTAACAATACCTGATTTGTTTGATAAATATCACGCGTTAATTCGGATTCGAGTACTTATTATTTCTTTCTAAAGAATGATTTACATACAACGAAAACACCCGATGGTGTTTGTTTTGGAATAATTTAAGGAGATTCAAAGATTTTTGTTACTAGCAAGTTCATGCGTATTACGTCAAGGTAGAGAACGAAGAAAGAAATAAAAGAAAATGGTAGAAGAGGATAGAGAAGAAAAAAAGAAAAGATATGGAGAAAGATAGATAGATAGATAAATATATAGATAGATAGATAGATGATATATAGATAGATAGATACATAAATAGATAGAGAAAGAGAGAGAGAGAGAGAGAGAGAGAAAAGGGAAGAAAAAGAAGCTCGGAGTGATCTGCGACGCGATCGTGTACATAAAACGGGGCAACCTAAGAAGCAATTCAAGTATATTCGGAAGAAAGAGGAACGAGGAATGGTGCTCTAGGGAAGAAGAACAGTACGTGGCTCACCACGAGGTAGGGAGCTGGGGACATAATGTTCGAGGATAGAGAGGGGTAGGAGAAAGGGGATGAGAGCTGCACAGATCGACGCAGTGCTTGCTAATGGACGTCCATTTCACGTCAAAGATACGTCTACTTATCAGCTTAATAACCGCGCATGAAAAATCAGAGAGAAAAAGAGAAAAAGAGAGAAAGAAAGGGAGATGGAGAGGGAAGGGGAGAGGGAGAGGGAGAGAGAGAGAGAAAGTTGATAAAATGATACCAAGAATGTAAAAGTGTAAAAAATGTTTCTTTTATATAAAACAAACTTTCAAGAATGTTATTTACAATTTCGAAAGAAAATCTATTTCTTTTTGTTGGCATTGTCTATCTCTGTCTTCCTCATATTTATTTATTCTTCGATTTCTTTTGTATTGTCGAACCTTTTCTTTTTCCAAAAATTACAATTCTCCTCTTTCCTCATCGTTAGAGTCGTTATCAAGGAAAACATTTCATTTATACAAATACGTATTATTATCGACAAAGATTTCTCTACATTTAAGAGATACGATTGATGACCCAGAAAAAGCTTCGAAAGGGGTTAAAACCCTTTTGGAAAGCGATCGATGACGAAGACGAGGAAAGATGACCGAAAAGGGAAAGGTTCGAGAAAGAGAGAAGAAGTCGAACCGAGATTCTCTGAAAGAAGAAGAAGTAGAAGAAGAAGAAGAAGAAGAAGAAGAAGAAAAAGAAAAAGAAAAAGAAGAAATCGTTCCGACGGAGGGAAGAAAGTTGGAGGAAGGCCGCGCGGATGCTGCCTGCGCGCTTCTCCATTTTGTCTTAACGCGGTGTATGCGGTTGCTAGGCAACAGCCCTTACGCTCCATTCATTTATAATTCAACAGCCAATGCGGGCCACGCGGGCCCGCACCCTCGCTCAGTCATTCGGCTCTACTCGGTTCTGAAACTCTCGAACGGCGAACTTCTGCGCCTACGCACCGCACGAACGCACTGCACGCACGTATGCACGCACGCACGCAGCCAGACATGCACGTACGCACGCATATTCCTTCCTTTTCTACCACCGTTTCATCTCCCTACCAGCCGACCAATTCGTTTTTCTTCTTTTCAGCTTTTCTACTCTCTTCTCCGGTACCCATCCGCCCATACCTGTCTCTCTCTAACCTACTTATTCTTCTATTTATCTCTCTCTCTCTCTCTCTCTCTCTCTATCTATCTATCTATCTATCTCTCTCTCTCTTTGCAACTTCGTATATAGAGAGATATATTTGGTACTCCTCACGCACGCGCCCTTCGCGCTTTTACCCTTTCCTTCTTTTACGTTTCTACTTTCTAGCCCTGGGCATCTTTTTCTTCTTTTTCTTCCTCTCGACTTGGAGGATTAATCGCCTTCCTACTTTCTACATGACTGCATATTTTCTTCTATCTTTCTTTTTTCGTTTTCTTCTTCTTCTTCTTCTTCTACTTTTACGCGTAATAATTAACGAATTTTTTCTTAAATACATGATCGGATGAATTCGTTGATTTCTTTATAGATTCCAATGAAATTTGGTATATGTTGAACGAATTCAATCGACTTGGTAAAAAATAATATATATGAAGTTTGTAAGGATCCTATTTGCGTTTCAAGGACAATAGCGATAAAGTCGTGAGAATGTCCTTAGTAATTTAAATATATTCTTTTTTGTTGTTCATATGTGGAGGAGATAGTCAATCTTTAGTTACTTCTATATCGGAAAAGACTTAAATTCGGGCGTCAATAGAGGTATTACCATACATCGCTAGTCTCATCTCTCTTTTTTATTTTATCTATCTATTTGTCTTTCTTTCTCTCTCTCTCTCTCTCTCTCTCTATATATATATATATATATATATATATATATATATATATATAAGATATATATATATATCTTTCTCGATGTCTCCCTTCCCGCCCTTTTGAAGCTCCCTTTAACCCATCCCTTCGAGCATAGCGAGCTACCACGGCATGAGAGGCAGCGAACGAAGCGAGGACTCGCCATCCCCAACTCGCTCGCCTCATGCCGTATTCATGGTTCATTATCATAGCGAATCATGGCCCATCAGCTTTTGATTGTCCGCCAGCGTTGTTAGTCCTAACTAATGCGACTGCAGTGACCACGAAACGCCGAGTGCTTTGCTAGGAATATCATGAAGAAGAAGAATATTTCAGGAAGAAAATTTTCTTCGATTTAAAAAACGTATATTCACTTTTTCCAGTACGAACTTTTTCAAATATGAGAATTTCTGACTCGAAATTTTATTGTGATCAGTAATTGGGATTCAATAGGTGAAAAGAGTCTTGTATAGTATCTCTTAGGTTGTTTCGTAGATGGAAATTTCAGAATTTTAGTGCCTGAAAGAGAAACATTTTAAGCGTTTTCGCCATGGTGATACCTATAGATAATGTGCGAAGTCGCTCGGTTAGATGGCCCTAACTTAGTTGACACCTTGGACGGACGGCAAACGACCTTTTCCTCTCTGTCTCCCATTGCTGCACCTTGACTCTTGCTCGACCACAGTTTCGCATTAAGTATTCACGTTAAACCCAATTTGCGTGCAAGGAGCATTCTAGGAAAGTGAATTGGCTCTCCCGCCACAATTTTGAAATGGTGAATTTTCCAAAAAATTCTACCCTCCTTTTTTCATTGGTTATAATCGAAGAACTTTTTATTTTTAGATACGCGTAATTTTTGCATTTTAATCAAGTGAACTAATTTTGATCGATATAATTCAGATCGAAGTGTTTGACAATTACATTAAAGATTATCATCGATGAAATTTCAATCGAAAAAAATGAGAAACGTAGAGCGAAGTGTATAAAGTATAATAAATTTATTATCCTATTCATCGCGATGCTTCACTTGTTGTTTGCAATTATTGTAAAATAATTAATTTCTAGGTATAGTTTTTATCTGATATAAGATAATAATACAAACGTTTATGTAATTGTATTTCTTTTTCTTATTAATTTCAAAAATAAAAGATAATATCCATATTGCAAATAAAAGTTTATTCATGGTAGTGTTAACATGACCTTTTCTTTTTAATGGTAATTTTTAACTATTAAAGAAGACTTGGTCAATGAATATATTTTTTATCATTGATGCAATTTTTTATTTTTTAATCATTTAATCTTATACTTTCACGATGTCTGCGATCGAATAAATTAACACATTGTGAACGGATCATGAGAATTTTCGTGTTTTCTTTTCTAGAGCTTATGGCCGATCACGAGAATTCTCGTATTTGCTTTATTCACCAAAACCATAGCTGGACACCGGGTAAAGCTAGCAATAAAACTACCGGTACACAATGTGTTAATGTTGATAATAATCTGAAAATATTTTTAAATGAATTGAATTTTCGTTGAAAAAAAATATCGCATAGGATAAAATCGATTTCTGATGGGAGAGGGATTCACAGGCAGATTTCTCCAATTTTATCCCACTCGAGCCGCCACTCGAAGGACATCTCTAATGGGAACAAGCACTGGCTCGGGATGGGTTGACAATCCTCTAATTACTTTAAAGTAGTTTTCGTTTCCTCGAGAAGAGCGGCAGGCTTACCGAAGGGGAATCCAATGCGACATTTGAAAAATCTTTTAAATCGAATACTTGAATTCAATTCGAGCAATGTACATTTCGACGATTCTCAAATATATATATAAATCTTTAAATTGTAAACAAAAGACAAAAACATTTATAAATAAGTATAAAAAGTATTTAATTGAATGTTCCGACAACGTTGATACTTTTTCCAGAATAACTTTTCTCACGTAAAGAAAAAGAAAGAATGTGTATGCGTGTGTATGAGAGAGAGAGAGAGAGAGAGAGAGAGAGAGAGAGAGAGAGAAAGAGAGAGAGAAAGAGAGAGAGAGAGGTAGAGGTAGAGAAAGAGCATCGTATAAATTCATGTTTAACGGGGGCATAAAGGTGTGACAAGAAATGAGTAGCGAGACCTTGACTTAAATGGAGGCGAGCGTACGGGTAGTTGCCGGTGCTCGTTGATTATTTATTCAAAGGGTATTACGGGTTCCACTAATTATAATTTATATCATGGCAGTAACAACATCACATCGACCGTACCAGAACATCATAGAAGATGGCAAGTGGTATTCCAACGTTAAGTAAACTTTGAAAACAATACTAAATGAATCTAAAGAAATGAAAGAAAAAAAATAATGGAATATAATAAAATTAACGATGATCTAAGGTTAATCGAGATAAATATTAAAGGTATAAGAATAATATCTTTAGCGTTCGAATATTCGGCATAGTTTTGAACGATTTTAAAATTGGTTCCGGTCATATAGAAAGGTGATTTCGATCGTGGCACACGAAAGTAGACACGGAGGATGTGACAGGCACGAGAGCCAGAAGCATGTACGGCCAATCAGCGGTTTTTCCTAGACTGCCTGTCATTCAGTCAGCCAAGTGGAAGGACAGGAACGGCTTGTGGTTCGGCTTCGGCATTATTCATTATGCAGCTCACAACACGCCGTCACCTGCCACCGCAGTCCTGCATAGACACAGCCGCTGTGCTAGCATTGACCGCATACGTGTACTGTACGTGTGGTCTGTCTCCATTTTCTGTGTGTCTCTGTGACACCAGGAAGATAATGGAACGTGTCTTTTTAAGCCTATGTTAAAGAGAATCACGACCGAGAAAGAGAAATAAAGAGATAATAGAATCCATTTCAATGTTTTCCAATCGCTTTCTATTTATGGCACAACGATGAAACATTTCTTAAGCCAATACCTGAAGCGAGTCATTTATTATCAATAATCATCGAGAGCAACGATATCGTCTTACTCACAATGCACTCTTACGAGAGAAGTAAAATTCTTTCGATATAAGACGTAAATAAGAATTATAATAAAGTATTATATATTGTAAAGATAATAGTGTTTCTTTTATAATCAAAAAATTATTATTTTTTTTTTTATAAGAACGATACTATGTATGTTATGATGTATGTTATGTACTGTGTTATGTTATGTTTTCAATTTATTTCTATCGACGATTGATTTTATCGAAAAATATCTTGATTCGGTCCAATACCGTCACAAGGATACGGATAGGATTCCGATTGGTGAATGGGACGGTGATAATAGGGATGAACATGACTCGTATCCAAAAAGCATCTTCTTCATTGACTAACAGGCTAGTAGCAATATGTTTATACTAGATTGATAATGAATTCATGGTGCTCGCTATACCACTGGGTGAGCTATTTGTGAACAGGTTGCAGCGAGCATTACGGATCGGATCGCACAGATGCTCTTTTGTCGGCAGATGAGTGAGAGCCCTTGGGATAACGCCGGATGATATCGGATCTGTCGGGGTCGAAGTAAGAATCGGAGGGAGGAAAATCGGCTGAACCCGAGATCATATACATATGTACATGTATACATACGTACGTATAAACTCTGTTTATGTGAATGTATATATACACGTATATGTGAGAGCACGTTACGCAGCCGGGTGATCCCACGGGTCCCAACGGAGTACCATCCGTGGGGCTTAATGACAATTCTGACTATTCTATACCGCTCAAACGCTCGTTTGAGCTTGTTTCTATATATTATTATGATGGTTTATGTTTAAGCAGCCCTATCATACTAATTCGTACGTTTTCCGAAGAAACATAGTCTCTCTCTCTCTTTCTTTCAGTCTTCGAATCTTCAACTCCTATATTTTTCTTACAATTTTGTAAAAAATTTTATTGTTTTGTAGAAATATGGAAATTTTTTATTATTTCTTCATCCTGTATAATGTATGTCAAACATTTTACAAACACTCGGAAAATATTATCGGTTTTTAAAGGTAGTTTCGTAAGATCGAAATATTTTAAGGTAAATTAAACGTTTCACTATAATCTACAATATTTATCCGTTATGTGGAGCCACTGCACGATCTCATGCGATTGATTAAAAAATAATGAAAATATTTTGGAACATTGTTTTAGAAAAAATCTTAAATATCAAAGACCTCTCAACAAAAAAATGAAATTTTATAATTTATATTAAAGAATAAATATAATGTATGCGTATCGATTAATTCGGACATCTAATATATCATAAAACATTGTTACATGCGTATTTTTTAATAATATTAGCGAGCTAAGGTAATTCAGTTTTATTTAAAGACAGAAAGATTGATATATTTTGTTACCTTAAAATAACGTTTTTTATCGGTGAATGTTAAATTCTATATTTTCTAAATGTACTGTCGGTATAAGTCATACTAATGATAAAGAAGTTTGCGATATCGAGAAAAACGAGTTTTGAAAAACGTTTATCGTAGACAACCCACTATGTAGAAAGAAACCTGAAACATCAAGTAACAAATGTGATATGTTTATTTAACTATTTTCGGTATACAGTAGATACAATCAGACTATGCTTCCAGTAGGTATGACTGTGGTCTCTAGAAGAATCGAAGAAAGAATGAATGATTTCTGTTGTGTCCCGAGGTCTTTGTTGTTTCCTTTGTTTTTGGGGTCTTTGTTGTTTTTTTACTTTGTTGGTTAGTTTCCTGCATGTGTGTCGGTGGCGCCGAGGCCTGTTAGTTATGTATCTTGCCGAAGGAGACGTAACAGTCGCGATGATGTCATCACAAAAAGATGATTAGTGAGACATCTAGCAACATAATACTAAAGCAATATCGAAGAAATGTAATTTCTATTATTCTTACATCTATTAATTATGAAGGAATTAAAAATGCTTTTTTTTTGATTCACATTCTTGATAAAACTTGACCAATCATAAAAAGGATATAAAAGATTTTTACGTACAAATTGAATTGATATACCTATCTTGAGGATTAATTTTTAAAAGAATAATTGTTGAGAACTCTAGAGATATATATAATACTAAAGCAGTACTGAAGAAATGTAGTTTCAATTGTTCTTTCGTTTAATTATAATAGAAATAAAACTTAGTTCTTGCGATTAGTTTTTGATAAAGCTTGAGTAAATACCTACATATCAGCTCACTTGTATCAATTTAATCTTTATTATCATATTTCTTATGTTCTAAATAGTTAAACAATTTTAAAGAACTTCAATTTTTTTTTATTGCTTATGCTCTAAAGTAAACCAATATAATGTATGTATACACAATTTAAAATTAATATAGTCAAATCTTTCAATTATAATATTTATTTAATTATAAAGAATTATTTTGAATACAAATGTTGGAATAAATATAATAAATAGTAATTATTTTGTATTACGAGAATACACAATAGTAGCTACTTTTTGTTCTATTCTTTTACAACCAGATTTCGAATATAAATTATGAGGTGGTGGATCAAATGTCATATGCGATAAAGCTTCCTCTATTAATTCTGAAGTTGGGTTGATTTTTCTTTTTAAGAATGCTTGTTTTGCACAATTTTTAACATGTTCTTCTTCTAGTGGAAGAAAAGGTATATAATGATCAATAACGCTAGTTTCTATAGTATCACTAAGATGAAATCCTCCTTTCTCATTGAATGCTCCGATAGATATTAAGCTTTCAAAATCTTGAAGCTTAGTATCGTCTCTGCTTACACCATTTTCCCAAAGAGTTAATAACCTTTGTACAATTTGTCTACTACCGGTATTAGATAAAAATATAAAAATTGCCTTATTCGTACTCCCTTTTGTTGACCATGTATTATAATCCAAAAAAGGTACAAGAGCATTTAATATTCCTTCAGGCATTTTATCTATTTCGTCAAAGACAAATAATGATTGTGGACAATCTTGTAATGCTCTTTTGATCGCTATCTGCAGTTGCAACTATATTTTACAAATTAGTATTATAATTTAATATCTTTTATTTCTTTAATAACTAATCACACAAGAATATCAATATTAATTTTATTTACCTTATATTTTTCAACTTCATGTTTTAATGGAAAATCAGTTCTACCATTAAAAAAATGAAAGTATCTACTTTCTAAACCTTTTTTGTATAAGGCTTCTGCAATGAATTTTGCTACATAATTTTTACCAGTTCCTGGTGGGCCATGAAAACTGAACGTTAATGCTTTTCCTTGATCTTGTTGATTGAAATAACCATTTAATGCGTTTATTATTGTTTTATAAGCAATATGCTGTCCATACAATTTGTTTTGCATAAGCTTTTGAAGTTCTAAGAAAAATATGAGTACAGGAAGGTTTAAATAAAAAACTTTTCTTAATGTTTCCTTTATAACTTGTAAAAATAAATAATATGCAGACCATACTTACTTTGAAAATTAAAATAGACATATTCATCATTGCAGCATTCATTATAACGACAATGCATATAATTATAGTAAAAAGCTCCCAAGCCGCTGCTAATACCACTAACAATTGCCACCGTTGATAATATTTCACATGATGTTATAGTAAACCAATATGTTAACAGAGTAATATATAGTATTATATTCATATTAAATGAATTAATTTGTACTATAAAATATAATCTGTACTATAAAATTGTTATTTTAACAGTTTTTAAAAAAACGATTGTTCGTTTTAAAGATTTACTTATATTTAATGATCAAATATATTTACTGTAAAAAATTTTTAGTAAACGTTATATAGTAATATTAACAGAAGACAAGATTAATAGATACAAAAAGTGGTTGAAAATTTACATTACTGTAAGAAGAATGTGTTCAGAACGAAACGCTCACATGATGGCGCTAGTAGATCGCACAGTCGGTACATATGTATGTACATTTTGTTTTATCGACTATGCTTTATCGAATTTTAATTAATAAGAACTCTTCAGTATATTATGAATAATTATAATTGAATTAAATAATTTTAATCAATAAGTAATTATAATGACAAAAAAGAGTATTATTATATAATATATAGTAAGTATAATTAATGAAAATAGTATTCAATGATAAAAAATCTTAAATTCAGAATTCTCATTTTTTACAATATGATTCTATATTGACTATATTATACAAATATATATGGATACACATGATTATAAATAATTATACAGTATTTTATTCATAATACATTTATTAGATGATATCATGAAACGTCAATATTTATAATCGTACATATTATTCATAAAAATAGATCATTCATACATAAAAATGTCATAGATCAGATGAAATATGCAAATGTTTGAATTCACTGAACATTTTCAAAATAATATTTCATTAATGTATGGATGTACATTATTAATAATTATGGAAAGACAATATACAGCCAAAGATAAATTTATTTTTCTTTCATATTAAAGTTCTGCTACTTAAAAACTTATATATAATGAAATATTTTATATATGTAGTATAATAATTGAAATAAATAAAAAATAGAGATTTATGTCAATTTAGATTGCATCATATCAATAAGCCTAACAATGTTTGGCCAATGAATCCAAAGAAGCTACTGTAATGAAATAATTATTTTCTTTCCTACTTAAATCAGAGTGTTCAAATTTGGGTAGATTATTAGAGAGCACGTACAATTTTCTCGAATCATAATCGATGGCTAGATCATTGGGATAAATCATTGTCTCGTTGTTTTGGTCTACCAGAACTGAAAGGAAAAATAATTATCTATTATTACGTGAGCAGTAATAAATAGCTCTCATTTAAATGTAGAAACAATATTTTATTGTATATCGTTGATATATTCCAAGACTTCTAAGAAAAATCTTACGTAACAAAGAATTAAAACAGTGTATGTAAATCTATATATATATATATGGATCTCAGTTTTCTATATTATGAAACATTGTAATTTTCTTCATGTGAACAAAGCACTGACGTCTCCAATCAATTTATTCGTACGATTATCATTTATTGATCATTAATTGTATAGTCATTAATTCCATTAGTCATAAATCCTATAATTTATCTATTTTTATATCAGTGATAATAATTATCATTAATAATTATAATTATAATGTAATATTATAATATATACGATTAGAGTATACTTACCAAACGTTTCCGGAGTCAATTTCACATTGGTGTCCCAACAGCCTATTCCATTCTTTTGTATTTGCGTGAAATAAGCGATTTCAGTTTCCTGATCAATGACCGACGAAGGTCCTTGACTTTTTGGTCCTTTGTCTCCAGCAACGTGGAACGCATGGTAATTATTTGATAAGATTAACGTGTCATCTTGCAAAACCTCAGTAGACACGTAGAATTCTGTTATTCCAGACATAGCGTGAAAGTAAAGAGTCCTGTATCCATCATCTTGATACGGAGTCAAGGCAAGCCCAAAAATACCATCAGTCCATTGAAAATTATAACCGCTAATATTGTAATCACCTGCGAAAAAATATGAAAATATTTCTTGTTTCTTTCTTTACGTTTTTTTTTCTACGATTTTATATTGGATTTGATTTTTTTTAATCGTCTATAATCCAATTTTTGTGATGTTTAAAAAAGAATTGTATAATGTGAAAAATTTATAGTATATTATAATGTGAGAAATGTTACTTGTATAATAAAATAAGACAAAAAATATAGATGTACGAATGTTGGATTTAAAAATTACATATTATAGAGCGTTAAATAATACAATTCTTCACCTTGTAACGGATCGAAGTAAAAGTAATTGTGTTCGATTCTCCAAGAATTATTCTTGGCCCAGCTGTAAACTATCAAACCATAGGCTGAAAAATCTGAAAGATAAGCGTAAGCATCCTGACAAGCATCAGGTTTTACATCTATGACGAGGTCAGCTATAAAGGAATTGTGTTTTTGATCGGAATCCTTTAAAGTGTACTTCCGGATAATCTATTTTGAAAATAATATTACATAGTAGTAATAGATACATTTCTTATAATCTGTATTTCGTTATTATAGTATATAGTATAGATTACAAACCTTATCTGTTTTTAGATCGATCACTATGATTCTAACAGGTTGCAAGATTGTAGTGTTGCCATAAATATCGCTTATTCCTGTATCAACAGCCCAAAGACGATTACATTCATCAACTCTAACACGAAAAATGTTTACTATACTATCTGGTAAATGTATATCGTTAGTTTCAAAATCAGGATACGGATTTAAACTTGGTGATTCTATAAATAATGAATTATTTTTTATATTATTATACAACTTCTTCGTATTTTTTTTCTTTTTTCTTATTATATGATTTTATTTATATTTTCTTCTTATTTCACAATTTACCATTAGTGTCGTTCATCCATACGTAATTTAAATTAGCCACCACACCGTTCCTCCACCTAGGAACAGTAATTATCATTCTATCTTGCGAAATTGCCAGACCCAGAGGCAAATTATTTTTTTCTATGTAATTTCCTGATTCGACGTATGTTTTTCGAATGGTTTCATTTGGAAAATTAAAATCCAATTGTTTCCAAGCATAGAGCTTGTTAAAGGTTTCGCCATTAGCAATTGCTAGTAATGATAACAATAAAATATACATTTTACCTGGAATCAGAAAAAGAACAATAATTAAAAAAAATTAAATTCGCATAGTTCATCTTTAAAACATTTTTACTCGATGAATTAACTTTGAATTCGTCGTTACAGAATAAATTATAAAATATAATTTATAATGAATAAAATAATTTCGTTAAAAACTATGTTAATTCTCTTATAAGTTATGATCTCTTATAAAGTAGGTAACATTAATTTAGTGTACATCAAACCGTTCAGTATACCGAATGTGAAAGTAACTTCCTTATTATACATCTGATTTGAAAGGTATACTACACTTTCTCTCTTTTAAAAATGTTAACAACATTGATTTCTGTGACGTCATATTTCATTGATTCGTAATATGCGATGTTTAAACATAAAAAAACAAAAAATAAAAGTACTTGCAAACAAAATTGTTGTTTACATTTCCGTAAGAAGTATTTCATGATATCGAGATTTAAATTCTGATAATTCACGTTGCTTTTACCATCACATGAATAATTAATTATGTAAGTTCGTGGAACGTAATAGAAACTTTAGTATATACTAAAGATTTACTATATAGAAGCTCAACACTGTTGAGAGCCATATAGGAATGTCCACATGTTTAGAAGACTCAAAAATAGAAGAAGGTTATATTTGATTTGAAAGAAATTTGAAGTATTATTTTTCCTAATGTTTCTATTAGAAATATTATACTCCAATTATTAGAATAATTATTACTTTTATAATTTTTAATTTAATAATTATTACTTTTATAATTTTTAAACAGTTTAAACGGTTCTAATAATTATATTTTCTTTTTGTTCGTTTTTTAAAAACCACGATATATTATAATATTCATTTTAACATTAAGGCATGTAATTCAATGTTCTTTTTCTAATCTTTTATTTTAGCTAGAAAAAAAATTGTGAAAATAAGAAAATTTATAAAAAAAATTTTATATATATTTTAAAGAAAGAAAAAAGATTTATATGACATTCTTGAATAAATTATTTGAAAAATTAATTATTAAACCAAGAGCTGGAAAGAAACTGATAAATCTTATAAGGTCGTAGTTTAGCCACGTGTGTTGTATATATAGATATTTTCATGAACAAATGTCATGAAATATTCCATCTTTTTTTATAACTTTTCACAATAGAGAATTTCAAAATAATACAGTTATTTAAAAAATTCAATATCTTTTGGTTTTCATGTGACAATTTGTAAAAATATTAAATAATTAAGAATAAAAATAAATTCTGTGCTACGAAATAAAAGTTCAAAGAAACTTGTGGATACTTCATTAACTTTTTTTATTCTTTTTTCAATTTCTTCAATATTAATAAAGAATAAATGAATAATTTCGGAATTAACATTTATTAATTACTCTATCTGCTTAATTGAATTACCAAACGAAAATTATTTATGAATTTCGTATATGAAATACTATCTTACGTGAATGATATATAACAGAAATATGAATTAATAAAAAATTTTTCTTAAACGCCGAAATCGGTTTATACATTTTCACGATCCATAAATTATTATAAACCGCTAGACGGGTTATACTCACCGTTTGGCAGCGAAGAACTGGTCTTTCAGAGAATGGTACAAGGTAGAATGGTCGTATAGTACGACGAGTAGTCCTATATAAGCAGGAGACATAGTGTAGTATATGTTGATATATGTGTTTACTACGAAAACGTGTATAAGTTGCGAACGACCCAATCAATGCGTCACTTCGAAAAGCATGTAATTAAGATAATAATGAATTAAGCAATTAAATTATTTATACAATTTTCTATACTTATCGGTATATTTGTTAATAATCTAAAAAATATTTTTATCCTTTTCTATGAACAACATAAAGTAGAAAAAAAAGAAAAGGATTATTAGATTATGAAAATATTATAAGAGCGTGTAAAATTATTCACGATTATTAATTTAAAGCCGGAAGTGTATTTAGTATCGTATTTGATACATTACTTTCATTTCACATTAACATGTTCGATAAATGGTCGCACCTATGTCACGCGAAGAGTGCTGACGTCTCATGCGTATGTAGTGTAAATAACGTGCTATTATTTCGTTTAAATATATTATTAAAAATTATAAAAGAATTTCATAATTAAAATATTATATAGTAGAGTATGTTCGTTTTAAAAATATCAATAATCGAATTGAATTGTTTCGAGGAATTAAGGAAATAAGGAAAGAAAAAGGAATGGATATAAAGACAAAATACAAACGAAAATTATTATATAAAAAAAGAATTTCTATTTACATGTTCTCGTACAAATAGTACAAAACATTGTCCTTTCAAATTGTTACTTGGCAGTAATATTTTATACGAATTATAAATTATCACGCGCGTAATAGTATCGCGATGTTTAAGTCGAGTGTATTTAGATTTTAAACAATTCTTTTTTCGAAGATTAAACGAGGCGAAATGAAGAGTGCTTTAGTTAACGACCTTAAATTCGTATATATACGTAATTTAATAAATAAGGACATGGAATGACCATAGTATTCGTAATATCTATATATTTATTTGTACGATAATGAATTTCTCAATTAAAATTTCTCGAATGTTCTTATACGATAGATTTCTCCTCTTCACGATGTTCAATTTCTACGTCCTTTAGATTCTTTTTCTTCTTCGATATTTTAGGCTTTCTGTAAATAAAATGACGTTTATTTAAGTTAATTATTTTTTATTTATAATAAAAAATATTCACTGCCTGAGCCTATTTTGCTTACTTGCCAAAATCTTCTCCATCTTGAAGCGTTTCCGGAAGTGTACATCCTGCTGTTTCTGGTAATAATAGGCAAAGCATAGCTCCCATGATCGGTAAACTTCCAAAAATAATTGGTGGGAACCATTCTGCCATGTGATTCTTAAAAAAGTAAATAATATTGTTATTTATTATTTATATAAATTATATACATCCATAGACATACAATCAAATAAATTTATTTTGTTTCGATATACCAAAGATACTACAAAAGGTGCCACAATAGAACCTATCCTTGCACACATACTGCTAGTGCCTACGCCCATGTTCCTAACGACCGTAGGGAATAATTCGCCGGAGAAAAGATAAACCGAGGTAAAAGCTACCGACATGCCGACAATGCCAAAACAAACGAGGATTAGCCTCAGCCATGCGAGATCTACAAAAATGATGGTAATTAGTTAGGTAAATTAATTTTTGTCGAAAGATAAGATATTCTATCTTAATTGATGTATTTAAATGTCAAGTTTTGCAAGAAATAATCAATTTAAATTGTAAATATGAGATTATTATTTAAAATCACAAATTTTTAATTTTTAAAAAGATAATAAAAAATTAAAATGGAACATCCTGTATATTTTATGAATTTTTACCGTGCGGTACAATGATGAGAGCGAGAGATGAAAAACCAGCGATCACATTGCTACTGATCAAAGTGACTTTTCTCCCTAGCTTGTTCATCGCCCACCAAGCTACAAAATTTCCCGGAACCTGTATTGCTCCAGAAATCGCAAAATTGATGAAAATATCACCGCCTACTTGACCGATGTACTGTGACATTCCAAAGAGACCCATTCCACAGACGATCCAGTTAAAGAAGATCGACAAAGACTTTACTCTCATGTTTGGTGTGCGGAATAAGTCTAAGAAAGATGCATTGTGATCTTGGGCCGTCCGTTTGGAATTCTAACAGAATAAGTAAATCAGTTGATTGTTCGAGATCATTCAAGAAAATATCACTAAGTAGTATAGTGATTTAAAATTTGGTTGGATTAATTAAATTTACCTGATGAAGACAATGTCTTCTAACTGTATCTGGAATATCTTTATTTCCCGTCTTATTGATAATAGCTACTTTCTCTAAAATTTCACAAGCAGCCTTTTGTCTACCAACGGCAAGTAACCATCTTGGCGATTCAGGTACGATCCACCAATAACTTAAAAGAATAATAGAAGGTATTGTAATGGCTATTTGAAGGTGCTGCCAATGGCGAAACAGATAGGCGATTCCAGCCAAAGACATTTGTCCTAAACTGAAAGGAATTTGATAAAGCACAGTAATAGCTGCTCGCCATTGTGTACCGACTATCTCCATACCTAGAAAAATGATAAAGTTTTCAATATCGTTTAATAAAAATCAAGATAAGAAAAAGATAGTAAAAAAGAACAAAATTTTTAAATAACTTACATATGACGTAACTAGTGACCATGGTTCCACCTGTAGCCATAGCACTGAGTAATTTCAGTATTAACAATGCTGGAAACCATGGAACTATGGCACAACCGATACCTGAAGCTAGTTGTAAAAGGACAGAGCCCATCAAAGGCAATTTTCTGCCATATCTACGAAAAAGGATAGTAATCATGGTGTAATCATTAATTTGATTATTTGAATTACAAATTTCAATTTTATAAATCTTTTTGTATACCTATCAGCTAGACTTCCAAAAATGACGTTCCCGAGTAATACACCGAACATCAAGATCGATTGTTGAATATTAGCATAATGGGATCTACTGCATACTAAATTCCACTGAAACAATAGTAAATGATACAAAATGTTCAAGAAAGACAATGTAAGACAATTTTCAAAGTACCTGGGATATTATAGTCTCTGGAAATGTACTTCTGTCGTATTCCCATTTCGTACATTCGATATTTGTTCCATTAATGTTGAACGTACATTGATCCGATGATACTGTTTGTAATGGTATCGTGCAGTTGTATTCTTGATAAGGCGCCATGAAGACGATTGCCAATTGATGCCAAGCAACTGGAAATTTAACGAGTGAGATTGCCAAACAAACGAGGATTTGCCATTTTCCAAGATTGCCAATTGCCTGTTGCACCGCGTCAATGTCTTCGCCATATTCCTCGATAGTTTCTGCGTCTTTTCCGTTCGGAACTTGTTTAACGTTCACATCCACTGAAAAGAGAAAAGTAATTTCGTTTCATTTATAATTCGTTATTTAAAGAAGAAAAAAGTGTTTTTAATTAGCAATATTGTAATAAGTGTGTTTGTGTGTATGTGTGTGTGTATTTGATATTTTAATATTAATTATTTATCTTCTTATTTATTTTGTTATAAAATAAGTTATAATAAAGCTTCCATTATTCGAACACACATTATCAAAATATCTTAACATCCAAACGTTCTATTAAACGAACTTCTATTATTCGTACTGTACACTATCTCTAGGCACAACAATGCAAACAGACACCTGTTTTTATTATAGCAATAGAAATAAAATTTAATTCGAAATAGATGTCGAAGCACATTTATATTGAACTCATGTTCACATAGCATATAGCACATAATGACATCGAAAGTGGTAATTATTAGAGCAAAAGCAGAAATATTTAATAAATTAGAAAACGATATTACGATATTACATAGAATATCAGGATGTGGAAAATGCGATAACATTGATGTCAAAGATTGACTCCTATGCGATAAAAACTATAATGACGAGGATATTATTAAGAATATTTTAAATTCTAATAGTGAAATAGTAGAGGTATACACCAACAGTGAAGATAAGCTTTCTTATTTTTAATCATTCGTGATACTAAAAAAAGGATTTCGTTGATTTGAAGATCAGACGGAATGCAATTATATTTAGCTTTGTACATTAAATAATTTATGCAATTTGACAGTTAAAAAAGAATGCAATTCCTAAATTCATAATAAAAACTATTTTTTTTACCATTATATCAATTTTGTGATAAATAAACGTATTACTTTCTTTAAAATATGGAATAATTCATCTAAAAGAAAAGCTTGTGTTTCATTATTCGAAAATTCTCATAAAAGAATGATCTTGTAGCCTTTCTATTGGCTCGGATAATGGAGGTTATATCATATCATCGTCATCATCATCATCATCATCTTCATCATCATTATGTTATATGAGAGATCGTTGACAGAAATAAGTTATAATTCAGAATAAGTAATAATTTACAGAAATAAGTCAATATGGATAAAAATAAGGGAAATTGTTTCAATTTTTGTTTTTTTATATAAAAGAAGGAGAATATATAAATTCTGTGAGATAAACAATAATTATCATATAGCTGTTATGCATTCAAAAATAATGAGACTATGATTTTTCCATCTCATATTAAAGAGATTTGCCGAGTTTAATGCCCTTTTTGATAAGTTTTTTCCTCCTTAGTGGATTGTATAAATGTTGCTTTTTTAAAGTTATTTTTTAGTAACCTTAGTATGACCATTATTGCTTTTTAACAGACAAATTTTCCTCAGTTGTACAATAAATCACTTTGTCAAGAATTATTCCTCTTTCTCTCAAAGACGTGAGAGTAGAATTTAAATAAAAATAGTGCAAGCTAATTGATTACCAAATTTTTTTACTTAGACTGGG
Source organism: Vespa crabro (assembly GCF_910589235.1). Lineage (NCBI taxonomy): Eukaryota > Metazoa > Arthropoda > Insecta > Hymenoptera > Vespidae > Vespa > Vespa crabro. The sequence goes on along the minus strand of NC_060956.1, from coordinate 10,625,287 downwards.
CTTGCTTATAGTATTAACGCAATTAACATCGTAAATGATGTTTTTAGGTTAAAAAAATCCCTTAATTCGCAAGAATTTATAATGCGTGCTCGATAAAAACTTTTGTTTGATAACTCCTTTCCAGCAAGGTCTTTTATGTATTTATGACATTGTACTATAGATAAAGAGAACTCGTAAGAGATTTCTGAATACTAAAAATTACGGCTAATTTCGGTGCAAGTCTTTGGAGAATAGCAACTCCACGTATCCAAGTTGGATTATCCTTACCACAGTACGAATCTCAACAATTGCTACGAAAAGTTCATGAAGACGATTTAGGCTGTTACTACGGGACTACTGGGTAAATCTTGTTTCTAGTCATGGGTAGACCTATCGATGAGAACTCCATATCGTGGGTTGGAGCTTGGTAGCTAAGCTGTGACTTTAGCTCGAACACTGGTTCTATATAGCTAGTAAGGATTTAGAAAGATTCTGTTTCTCTCAATAGGCATGTAATACTTGTTTATTTTCATCATATTGGTAATTTAAATGTAAGTCTGAATGCACTGATAAGATTTTCAATCCTGTATTTCAATCCCGCGCCCATGACGGCCATGTAATAAAGTTATTAAGCACATAAAATCTTGAATGGATTAAATTTAATTATAGAAAGTGTTTATCAGGCTTATTGTCAGTATTAGATTTATTGTCATCTTAACCATTTTATGGTTAAGATTCCTAATCTTAACAATAGCTGTGTGTAAATGTAAAGATAGAAAAAACTATTTGCAAATGTATGCTAGGTAAATGTATATTACTTCGATATCGAATGACTTTTTCAATAGAATTTGATAATCTTACGCTCGTTATCATAGTAGGAAAAATAATTTGAGACTCGAGACAAGCGTAGAACTCTTACTTGGATTAAAAATATTATCTTAGTAATTAAATTTAATCCTTGTAATATGGTATGATTAAGGACGCACCTATATATTTTTGAAACGTCAACGATAACGCTACGATCAAGATTAACTTATTTAAAGCCTCACAACATAAAGTACCTGTCAAGTTCTTTATATATTCCTATCATAAAAAAATTTCTTCTTATCACTTTTACATAAAAAATTTCAACCTGTTATGATGATTCTCGAAATGTATTTTATTTTTTCTTTGACCCTGATCAATTTATTTAAGATCATTTGATAGATGAAAAGTATAGTTAATCTATTTATTGTTGTTATCTTGCCATAGTTTCTATCAAAAAAACTTTCGTGTTATCATTTTTATATAAGAAATTTCAATATGTTAGTACACAATGATCGTTCTTAAGAAATACTTTTTTCCTTTGATCTCAATCAATTTATTTGTAAACTTTGGATCGATAAATAATATAATTAACAATGCTATTATTGTATAAGTATAAAGAAAATTATATTATTATATATATATATATATATATTATTATATTATATACATATATTTTAATATATTATTATATATTGTTTTATATATAAACAAAATTTGTTTTTATATTTTAACGTTCGAAAGATATATCACATATATTATAGGATCATTGTTTTTAACATGATCGATCTGATGAAAAAAGATTATTATTATTTCTATATTAGAAATTTCCACATGAGATAATACAACGATCTTTCTTGAAATGTAATTTTTTATCCTGACCATGATCAATTTATTTGAAAATTCTGAATCATTGGCAAATATTAACAATTAACAAATGCTTTGTTATGTAACGTAAATTTTCATCTAGATATTAACGTTCGGAAGATCGATTACATACATATATATACACGCACACATTATTCTCAGCATGAACGATTCAATGAAAAATATAATTATCTTTTATAAAATATAATAACTATAAAATGATCTAAATTAATTTATTTACTATCGAATATTCGCCCTTTAAAATCTCATTTTATTTACTCTTCATCATCTACGTGTGTATGTATACATATGTATAATATAGCAATGTACATACGATGAATGTATTATGGAGCGTGGAAGGAGTGTCATTGACGTCAGAAAACGTCGTTTTCTTGCGCAACAAGTGGGTGTGCGTACAAGAAAGTCTCAGGATTGGTCGATTTTATAACCACCGAGTGCTTATCATTGACACGACTACTTTTTCGCACATGTTCACGATTTATCATTCGTGAAAGAGTTCGCCGATGTAGTGTTCACCACTAGTCTAACACATAAACTCGCCGGAAGCAGTAATTAACTGGTGATAACTTGTATGAACGAGTAATGTTACTTGACGATAATTATTATTGTTATTACGTTATCTAAAGGCAAAAGATGGTGTTCTCGAAAGTGCAAGAAAAAAACAAATATATGTATATATAAAAATATTTTATGACGAGTAACTATATTGAGTTTTACTTCGAAAAGAAAGACAGAGAGTATTTTTTATTTTTTTCTTGTTGTCTTCACTTCCATTCTTGCTCATATTTTACAAATCTTTTTATTTGCATTTATCTTTATTTGTCTATCGGAATATAAAAGAAGAAAAAGAAGAAGTCATTGGGAAAGGAATAAGGAATTCGAGTTCATTTGATATTCAAAATCTATATAAATCTAGAAATCATGATCCATATAAATCTAGAAAAGATACTTTCCCGGAAGGTTGACTTGATTTTACTCGTTAATCACAGTGTTTCTCATTGTCGAGACCAGACAGATGTCCGACGGCCTCGTAGATCGAATTTGCATTCGCAACGTGTGTCCACGTGACTCAGAACGTAAGGCCGCGTTATTCAAATTACGATAGAAAAGATCTTTTTCGATGCACGTAGTATTGTTTAACAAAGGTACATAATATCTTATAGCTATAGTAAAAGAATACAAAGTAGAAGAATCGTCGTAATCGGTCAAATGTTACGAAACGTTATATTCAATACGTTGCACACTCTCGATGCATTGTTTTTAAATTGTAAAAATTTTCATTTTTTTTTCTTATATATTCTGATACTTTGATTATTTATTATCATTTATCATATATAATTAGTTCTTTTCTGTGAAAAATACTGCAACATTCGTATAAATCATTCAATTAAATTGATCTTTGTCAAAGTACGTTCAAGAATAAAGGAGGCTATCCATAGTCATTACTCATTATCAATGTCATACGTTTCTGTGTTTTCTCTTGTATTGCCTAATATCATCTATCATGAGTGCAACAAATGTTAAGAAAAAGTGTATATTAAACTAATGCAAAAAAAGAAAAAGAAATAGAGGAAAATAACTTCAGGCGTATCTGGGCATTAAAAACAATAGTTTATGCAAAAAACATATTAATAATAAAAAAAAAGAAAGAATGATAATAATGGATTATAATCCGTATGATAACATGTTCCAACGAAATTGCGTCAGAAATTCAAAAGAATCATTGAGAAAAACAAAGAAAAACCTGATTTCCTTCGACGAAAAGATAAACATATTTCCTGACACACATGTATTTCTAAATATCGAGTTTGAGTTTAATGTAAAATTCGAATTTTCCTAGTGATTGTTATCGAAAAAGAAATATGATCATTTAAAATTAATGCAATCCATAGGAAATAGTTTGTAAGAAAAAAGTTCTTCGTCGTAAAAAATATAAGAAAAAAATGAAAAAAAAAAAGATAAAAGAAGATAAAAAGAAAAGCAATGTACGAGGTGCATACGAACTACAATATGCACGTTAACCTCGAAATACTCAACCTTCGCATCCCAAGTGTAACACATATTTCGTTTTCCTTCTTTGGAGACGTAAAAGGTCGATCTACTACATACACACGTACATATATACGTATATACTATGTTGTTTGATACGAGTCTTTCTTGTTACGCATGTCCTCCTCCTCGATTCAAGATCGATTTTCCTGGAATCGATGCGTACTTCACGATCTTTCATCGTAACTTGTCTCGATTAATTGAACTTGGTCGATAATAATCGTTTCTTTCCACCAATTCGACACAAATAGTTACCTATATATATACATATTTTTTCTTTTTTTTCTTTTTACGCCGATGCGTCCAAATGTTATAGATAAGAAAAGAAGAAGAAAAGAAATAGGAACAAAATATTTTTTTGTTCAAGAAAAAAATCCATACCATATCCATTGGTTTGCGTATTCTTCATATCACTGTTTGGTTTTGTTGATATTTCACTTGTTAGCGCGTTAAAATCACGCCCTACTTTTCACGATAATTTGTTATCTGTAACATAAGGAAGAACGAATAGGTTCAATGATTGATGATCTGCAGGTATTTTCAGATAAAAAATAATAAAAACGAAGTAAAAGAAAAATATTTTTAATGTTTAAATGTTTAAAATGTTAAATGTTAAATGTTATATGTTTAAATGTTTAAATGTTTAAATGTTTAAATGTGTTTTAAATGAAATGATGTCTAAAATTTAGAGAGGCATAGTACAAAGTTCTATATTTAATTTTGTTATTTCATTAAGTCTCATTTATTTCTTCTATTTGAATATTGAATTTTTTATTAGAAGCCCTACCTATACTTGCATATTATTTATCTTATTTTTTATCCCATGCGAAACAACAAGTTACATTTTTGTTGTATAAGCAGGACTCACTATATAAATATGTGTATGTATGTGCGAACGAGTTTCTTAAAAGTGATGTGACCGATAATTCTAACGGTGCCTTGCCCAACATCGAAGGAGTGTTATAAAATGAAAAATATTATTTGTCGTAACATCACATTGACCTTTGAATAAATTTTTATCTATATTTGTTTTTCTTTATTTTCTTTGTAATGAAAGAATTAACGCTTACTTCTGTCGAGTCATTTACATTTTCTTTACTGTTGTCTTTATATGTGTTTATATATGTTAATCGACAAGTTGTTTTTTATTTATTGGAAAATAATCGTACTTTCTCAATTTATTTTGCGAGTCAAAGAATTTCTTAATTTTTTTTCTTTTTATTTTTTTTCCCTTTTAATTATATACATAAGCGTTATCGATTTAACGTGGTGAAGGACTTCAGTAATGGCAACGAACGTTTCATTCATTCGAGCTCGAAGTTAACGACCTATTCGAAAGCGTTGGACAGCAGTGAAAAAAGAGACAAAGAAAAAAAAGAGAGAGAGAGCGAAAAAGGGACAAGAAGAAAACAAGTGAAAGAGAGAGAAAGAGAGACGGTTTTACAATTGCAGTTATCTGCAGACACCAACGAATGGCAACACTTAACAATCCCCAACGAAGAAAGGTGTTCCATCCGTTATTACCTACTTCTTGATTACAGTTATCACGCCCGCTGAACGTTAATTACGACTAACAACTAGCGCGGAATCTGTGCAAGATTGGCGTCGAGCTACAATCAAAGCCCCCCTAGTACTCCAGTGAATTTTTGCAGACAACTTTAATGTCCTGCTTTTTCCGAGGTAGGCGCCTCGATCTTACTTACCGTTCACTAAAGAAAATGTTGATATTTTTATGATATAAAAATGTAAAAAGAAAACGATATTATAATAAATATACATTATAAATATATTATAAGATATACATAAGTTGCAAATAATTCTGATAAATTAAAATTTTATACAGAGTAATATATAATTTATTTTAAGATAAAAATAATATATCAGATCTATCGAAAAGTTCTGTCTTCTTTTAGCGCATAAATTATAATATATATAAAATTATTTTCAAATAAAATATAATAAAATTAATTACTAAAAAAAATTTATTTAAAAATTCTGGGATACTCTTTCAATCGATATTACATACATACGTATTAATTGGAAATAAAGAAAAAAGAAGAAATTTCAAAAATATTTTATCTTGAAAATTTCAATCAGATATTATTCTAAACAAGACTTCGTTCAAAGTAGAATCAATTAAGAGAAGACGAACAACTCGTAATTGATCAAGACGTAATTAAACTCGTCAAAACATACGCTTTATTAATTAAATGCGTTGTTATACGACAACTAAATGAAGAGACAAACAGAGAAAGAGAGAGAGAGAGAGAGAGAGAGAGAGAGAGAGAGAGAAAGAGAGAGACAGAGGAAGAACAACAAATAGAAATAGAGAGATAAAGTAATAACGCAATATTTGATTAAAATCTTGTTCGTATAGTTACGTCCTTGCATCTTGACCGACACGAGTTAAAGCGAAGTTTTACATCGACCTGCCTCGTATTTCATTTGACAAATATTACACGCATACATACATATATATATACATATATACAAGATTAGATCAAATGTACTCGTTAATACATTTATCTATGCGAAAAAATATCTTTGCACTCCGACTCGACGTTTAGTGCGATGCGTAAAGTAATTTTGAGCGCGTATCCATTATGCGATTCACATCGATTACCTTCGTGAAGCACGTTTTTCGAGTTTGTCGATGAAATATCTGATAAATGAATGATAAAGCATAAGAATCGAAATGAATATATGTGCTGAGAATATTGTAATACAATGGAAGTATTGTATCGTAACGGTGATAATTGACTGTTTTTTGATTTCTTTCTTTCTTTCTTATATTTTTTCTTTATTTTTTTGGTACTCGACAGTAATATTTTTTATTAGACTAATTTATAAACGAATTATACATTAGATTAAATTAAAATTAGATTTAAAATAAATTTATATATAAGATTTATATATATGTTGATTTATATAATAAGTATACTATATATGATTTATATATAATTAATTTATAAGTGTAATAAGTAACAAAAAAGTGAATTTATTACAATGAAATAATAGTTATTTACGAATCAACTCAATATTTATGCGAAATGGTAAAATAAGAAATTTTGTTTATAAATTATCGTATATATTGGACTAATTCGTAAATAAGTGTTGTTTAATTTTAATAAAATTTTTATTTATAATAGTTAATAATTTATATTATAAAATTTATTTTTCCGTCTGCAATTCCTTCTTGCACAGTGAAGATATTTCTTAGAATTCAATGATAAGGCCGAAATAATGATTAGTTGATTTGTTGTTTAGTAGTGGTGTAAAAGATGAAATTTCTCATCAACAGCTATTTAATAATGCTCATCGATTGATGTTGGTTTTTCGATAAAATGACTTATTCTTCCGAGAAACTTACTCGATAATACACAAATTTCGTAATAACCAAGAAGAATGAAGAAAGATTATTTACAAAGGTATTTGTATATGATGTGTTATAAATTAGTGGATTTGTTATCTAGTGTAAAAGGAAAAACACGATAAAACAGATGTATGTAATTAATATATTAAATTAAAACAAAAATTTTTTAATCGAATGATTAACATACGATTTGATTCAATAACAATCTCATTTTCTTGCAAAACAATCTTTTAATATGCTTGGAAATTACGTGGATTTTTCTATATTAAGATTTGATAATTCATTAATTCTGAAGTTTATCCTGAAAGAATAAGAAATGTAGCTGATCTTGAGAATTAGTCAAGGTTGTTCTGAAGATAGTCCTTGATATACTTGCACGTGTATACCGAGAAGCAACAGATAGTTTTGAAATCTGTAGAGACACTGACGATCTATACGTAGAAACTTGTAATACAAGTTTGAAGCTATCGTTTTCTTTTTATTCATTTCGAAATAAACATATTTTCTTTTCTTTTTAAACATATAGTAATACCATGCTGTGAAAATGTTCTTTTTATTTCATAATTTTTCTTATTTTGTAAAATAGATAGTTATTTTAGGTACAACTTTAATTGATTCAGCGTACGCCATCGGCTTTGTGAGCAAATATAATTTCAACCAATATGCTAAAAGGTATTACAATTGTAGATTTAATAAGAGTGAGAAAAAAAATTGATTTATTCTTTTATTATAAAAGAAGTTAAATTTTTGTGACAAATTAATCCGTTTTCATTAATTAACAGATTAGAAAAGAAACTTTTAAATAAACATAATTATAGAATCACTGAGACGACTTATTTGAGATTGGCAATATGTGCTAAACGAAATTTGGAAAGAGAAAGAGAGAGAAAGAGAGAGAGACAGAGAGAGAGAGAGAGAGAGAGAGAGAGAGAGAGAAAGAGAAGGAGAGAAGGAGATATCATAAATTTTATCAAAAAAAAAAAAACCTATCATAATATGAAATTATAAAAATTTATATATAATGAAATGTTTCGTTCAAGTTTCGCGAGATGTAATGCGCGAATGGTGACAAATAAATTTGGCATTCATTATTCTATCATTCCATTCATCCAAATAGTCACATGCTGAGTTTTTGAATATCGAGGTTGCACGCGACACGGGGAAAAACATTTTGCGAAATTGTTGGTGTTACCGTTTCTATCAATACGCTTGAGTTAAATAATATTATTATTAATTAAGCCTGTAATTATGATAATGGATTAATTTTTTTTATTTATTTATTTAGATTTTTGCGTTTATGTGTAATAAAAAAATATACTTCCACTATGTAAGAATATATTTTCCGAAGTACTTAGTCTTATAATGTAAATCTTTTATGTAAGTATACATTTTTACGAATTAAAAAGTTGTTATGAATTTTTACAAGTATCATGTAAAAACAAAAAATATGTTCCTTGATGCTTCATATGATAGACTATTTTCAAAATTGTTCGAACATCTTAAAATGACTTATAACAAAAAATATTTCACTGTTATTCAAAAAAGAAAATTATAAACAAAATTAATATTACTTGTATTTTGTAATTATAATAATGTTAACTTAATTTAGAATGATACTAGAGATTTTTTTATCTTCTTCAATAAAAGTATTTCCTTTTTTTTAATGTTTTAAGAATGCAAAAATATTCATGGATAATTGGTGAAATGTATGATAACAGATCTATTATATTCTCATGTTTTTTCTGTCTAAGTGATCGGAAAAACCAGGTAAGTACAAGCACTTTTCTAAAAAAACTAAGTATACTGAAAAGTAAGTAACTCAGTCAACTATAAAAATAAATAAAAACTGATGTTTATTGACTGACTCTACAATTATTAAATAGTACATTAAAAAATGTTTTTTTTTCTAAGTTCTTTTAAATTATTAAAATAATTATAATATGAAATAAATAATGAAATAATTTTTTTCAATTTTTTAATTTAGTCCATTGTCATACTGAAAAAATTTATCTAATAAATAATTTGATGAGATAATTACGTTACATCGTCAACAGTTATATTATTTAATAAAAGCAACAGATCTATTCAGATAATTTTATATCGGAAAAGCCACGATCTAAATAAGATGAATGGTAAATTCTGGAAAAGAAATTCGAAGAAAACGATTGGTTCAATTACACTTTTTGGAACGCGCTGACTCACTCGACGATTATATTCATTCTTCGAGTGTATACGGTTGCTCCAGTCGTGCAACCTATCGTACAGCCAATTAGAAAAGTAGTAACGACTGTTTTTTCTGTAATACATCGGTCAACTTTATGCCTCTACTTTGCATGTATCTATGATCGAAGTGAATGATACTACGCATGTTCGATCGATCAATCGTTAAGAAAATCTAATGTTTTCTTTCTTTTATTTTATCAGAGAAGTTAATATATTAAGAAATTTATTTTTTAGTAGATTTAATCATGTGCCCGTTTCAAAATATTTATTATCAGCTTAACGTAAGCTTGAAACGTAATTGTGTACGTAATTTGGGTGAATAAAAAAAGTTGTTATGATGTATATGATTTTAATCACGTGTTTTTTTTTTAAATTTCCAGTGGCATCAATAATATTGAAAAACAGATAAAATATTATACGATATTACATCACCTGATTTATTGCTTGAAGACCAACGTTGATCACAAATATTTTTTATTTTCGATAGGTTTTTTCCTCTTCTGTTTTCAGACCGAAGATCACTATAAATGTCAACGAAGGACACTCGATTGATTCTTATAGAAAATGATTAACCGATTCTGATTCAACCGAAGTTGCGAATCAAAATACTAATGTATCTTTTGATCGATTTTCTTTTTTACGAAGAAGAAAGTTTACATGCTATACGTTCAAGTTCTTAAATTCATCGCACGTTAAACTTTGAATAAACGTGAACAAAGAAGATATAAACACGACGCTGCACGAAGAGAGTTTGGTGAACGATAAAGCGTCTAAATGCGGACGAAAGTCACCTTGCTCGGAAAAAGCAAGAAGAGAAAGTGTTCAGGTTCGCGACAGTGTATCAGCCAGTACAGTTATTGTCTTCGATAAAATTTCTTTCATTCAAACAAAAAAGTAAAGAAAAAAAAAACAATAAAAACAAAATAAATACAAGAATATAAAAATAAATTCAATCGAAAAATAAAGAAGAACAACAACAAAAAAATAGAAAAAATGGATAAAATAAAGAAGATAAGAAAAAACAAAGAAGAACAAGAAAAAGAAATTGACTTGAATACTTAGTATTTGTTAAAAAAGAAAAATAATGCGATTAAGCGAACGAATAAGTTGATGCGTTAACTCGCGTTGCTAGCTCGTGCGAAACTGACGAACGAGAAGGCTTTTCAACGACGATTCTTCGTGAGTTTTGCGCTGCTTTTGCTTATACTAATGCGCGTTCACCATCCGCGGTCGTCGGAGAGTATTGAGAGGTGGAGATAGAGAAGGTGGTGGTGGTGGTGATGTGGTGGTGGTTGCTGGATGCTTGTGAAAGGCGAAGAGGACGGAGGGAAGAATCGAAGCTGTACGAAGGCGCCTCGACGGAGAACGCGACGAGGCGTCGCCACCAGTGGAGTCCATCTTGGCGTCGCGACATCCGAGGAAACGGGATCTCTTTATATGAGTTATTTATGTGTCTATATATATGTGTATGTGTATGTGTATGTGTATGTGTATGTGTATGTGTACCCTTACCAACTACGTATGTATACATGAATATCGTCTAATGATCTCCAAGAAAATCTTTAGTTGTTCCTTCCACCTTTTATGGATTTTATTTTATTTCTTTTTTATTGCTACTTGCAATAATTATTAATGTAATTCCTTTCATGCGGTAAGACTCTTGATACATCGTTTGTGGGAAGTTTAATTTTATATAGGCTAAAATGATCAATATTAATTTATTGTTCTTAATATAATTTCGAAAATAGCCTTTTATTCATTATGAATTTATAATTGTGCGTAATTATGATTTATAAGTAGAAATAATATCTAATATTGTATAACTTTTTACAAGTTGCAACATTTTTTCCAGATCAAATACTCCTATTTAATAATAACTTTTATTATTTGTAAACGATCATAGGAATCCTTGGAGAGAAATGGATATTTTTGTATTTCTAAAAGTTATTAAAATATCATGATATTCGTCTATTTTAAAGGTAAATAAATGTTGTATGAATCGTCAGTTTTTATCTTACATCATTGTTTCCGTTTTATTCATATTGTAATTTATTGATTTATCCGAAAAAACTATTTGAGTACTATTGAGAAAAAATAAAAATCTCGAATTAATATATTAATTAATAAAAATAATAAATTTTCCCTGTCATCGACTTCTTTCATCATAATCGTTTCCGAAGTCGTAGAAAAAAATAATAAAACGAGTATGAATTCATTGACCTCAATTAAGGCACATTCTCTTAAAAGAATCATCGGGCAACTGCATCGGAATGGTAAATGTTCGTGATACTATGTATAATAATTTCCACATAAAGTGGCTTAAATTTAATAAATTTCTTGATTGTTACGAGCTAATCGTTGAAATTAGTCGAGCAACGTGATTCCGTCTCATTTTATCCTGTTAGTTGTTTGAGTGAATATTATCAAATCCGGTTTTTTATTTTGGCTGTCCGGGACAACCTTGAAACGAAAGATCTTGATCTTCTTTTTATACGTAATTTTAAAATAAACAAATATCGTAATAAATATATAGAGTTTATATAAAATATTTTCATGTTATATATAATTCGTAAATGTTTTAAAGAACTTTTATTTTTTCTTTTTTTTTACGTCATTGATTAAAAAATGCTTCAAATTTTACCGTCAATTATTTTATAACTGGCTATAAACGTTTTTAATTGTCATGATTAATGAATGATGTTATAATTGAAGAATCCCGGTCATGTTAATTTCGTGTGAATAAACTATAATTTAAGAATATTGTTATTATTTTTCCTTTATTATTTTATTGTTTAAGTTACGATATCGTATCGATAACTGGAAATCGATTGTGCAAAAAGACTTTATAAGACGTAAGCACAGTGAATTTCCTTTCTTTTTAAAAATTAAATGATGGACTTTTTGAGACTTTGGAATATTTGAAAAAAAAAATCTCGGTATCTTCGTTTTGCTCATGATGACCCATGATAGTCGGTCATGGATTTTATTATACGTATGTATGAGTAATGGCTTCAGTTTATCAGAGATTACAATGTAAGCAATGTAAGTATTGCATCTATTGATGCTGTGAATACACTTGGAAATGATTTGAATTGAATGGATCCGTCAATGGAATATTCTCATGCTGATAAAATGCCGCAGATATATTCGATGTAATTAGAAAGTAACAAAGTTTTATCAAAGTCCGAACTAATGAGACTGTCAATTTATAAATTTATGGATACCTATTAATCATACAATGGTAACGATAATGATAATATAATCATTTTGAACACGTTTATATAAGATAAAAACTAGACATCGAGACGATAATTCATAATTATTATAATTTTCTTCTTCGTTGTTCGAAGTTATAAAATAGTATTAATTTTAATTATAAACTAAAGATTATTGTATTAAAATACAATACATTAGTTTAATCTCTTTTATAGATCCATAAAAAATAGATAATAATTTAAAAAAGAAAAAAAGAAAAAAACCAATATTTATAACTTATCATATATAATTTGAAAACTTAATTAACTTTCAATTAGTATGAGAAAATTAAAAATTGTATTCTTGTTTGTTTATTTAATTAAAAATTGTTTTGTTAAAAGAACTGAATAGAACATCATCTGTTGACACACATGGGGAGTTAGACAATAACATAGAACATGTTAGAAAAGCAAAAAAGAAAATTTTAGAATCGAGCAATCTTTTTATTAATCTATAGTATGATTAATCAATGAAATTCATTTAAGATTTAAGATACTATTTATTACCACAATTGTTACATAGATAAAGATATTTATGATCATTCGCAATGATTAATGATGATACATATTATGAAACATAACGATACAAATATATTTATATCACAGTCGTAGATAAAGAAATTAATACTAATTGATATCTGAAAGATATAGCTTACATAACAGCGTTTAAATCTGTTTGGAATTCACAAAATTTATAAATTCGTTAATCGTTTAATTGAAATTATGTTTATACAAAAAACCGATGATGAATTGCTAAGTAAATTCCATCGAGATTATAATCATCGTAAAATCTAATTAAGCTTAAGTATGATAAATTTGATTGGCGAGATAACCAGTAAATTGATACTTATATATTCTTAATACAAAAAGGTTTGCTTTTAACGTAAAGATTTAAAAAAAAATAAAGTGAAAATAGAATAAAAATAATTCTATTATCTATAATAATAGTTTGACATGTAGATGAGTTCTTTGATCTACGTTTACTAATTGTAAAAGATGTTAATGTGGATGGTAAGACCAGTCTTATTGCGATCGCTATTAATTAACAATTTGGACATGACATACTCTGTAATGTTAGCCTTGATTTTCTATTATTGATAAGACATATGGATAATAGATATCGATAATATTTCTTAATGAATATTCATTTAAAATTTTTGCAATACAATAGAATTTTACATCAAGATAGAAAAAAAGCACATTGCATCGGATAGTACAGATTGTTATTTGTAGCATGAATCGGTAATATCGGAAACTATATCATTTTATTAAAACCTTTCTACATCGTAGAGCAAAGATATATATTTGAAAGGGTGACGATATAATTTTTAAATTTTTATTGTGACTTTGATTTTACGATTTTATCTTTTCCAAATTCTTAATAATTAATAAGTTTTACATATTAACAATAGACAAAGCTTTATAGTAAGGAAATGTAGCGATCGACTTTACCGACTGTTCCAAAGAAGGTAAGTTCATATCGTGGAAAATATTTTTACTAGGAAATCTTTCTTTTATGATTGGCTAAAATTGTAAACATAGATCGCGTTAACAAATTCAGAGAGTAATTTTAAAATTTCTACAAACAACATAACGCCTTGGAAGGGAAAGTTACAAGATTTATATCTACATACACATTACATGGATTTTTTAACTTACGCATACATATATTGCATATAATATAATAGCATTGTATTGATGATTTATGATTAAACGATTCTTATTATAGATCGTCTTATAGATTCAGGATTTATTTCTATAGACGTATCTAAGATTAGAAACTTCAACGATCACGTTTATATAGTGATTGTATCGTCGGATAACAACCTCGAGCGTTTTTCTTAAAATTATAGGTAAGAAAAGAAAAATCGAAACTTTTACGAAACTAATTTCTGTTTTTAAAGAATAATCTATTTTTGTGAAATTAACATTCATGACCACGGTGTATGCCTATGACAGAATATACAAAAGTGAATAATAATGAATATACAGAAACGAGACAAGTTTTTAACGTTCTTTTTTTTTTTGTAATTTTTTTCGCTCATTATGTTCTATAATTTCGTGTCACGCTTCATGTATTTCTCATTGAAATACTCGTTCTTCGTTATTCACTGTAAAATAATTGAATGTAAATTTCGAGTATTTCTTTCAAGTTCCTAGCAATTTCATCGTAATTCCTCGTATTTTACGAGTATCGATTCGGAACGAAACAATATGATTCTTGTAAAAACAGTCAGCCTTTTATCTTTATTATGCAGATTTATGAAAGGCGACGTAAAGAGTTCCGAAATAATCCAATATCCCATCTAGGTATATAACGATATTCTGTAACGAAAATAAATGATTCCTCGAAAACTTAGATGAATTTCAGTCTTCCATTTATTCAATATTCGGAAACGGTATGATAAAATCTATGACGATGAAATCGATGAAATATCAAGAAGTTCAAATAAAATTACCGGATAAGTGAATTTAATCTGAACTCGATGGAAATGTATCGATTCCTATCATCGTCAATTTTCCTTTGCAAATTATTTCTTTTTAATCGGAAAATGGGATATATTTTTGCTTAAAAAAAATAAAAAAATAAAAAAATAAAAACAGAAAAAACGGAACTCTTGTTAACTCCACATACGATGATACTCTCATTGTAAAAAAAAGAAAGAAGATTCGATTCGATATAAGGTGAAGAGGTGAAGTGAAACTACGAGGATTTCATGAGGTTGTCCGTGACTCAGAAACTTGCCTCGAGGGAGTTCTCTAGCTCGCTCAAGGCTGGCACCAACGTTTGAAGGGAGAAATATCGCGATCGATCAGCAGCATCGACGCTCGTCACGTGCTGGAATTGGCATGGCTGGCTTATGTTGCTCTTCGCTGGTAGGACGACCTTCTTCTGCGGCACCTTCTTTTTCTTTTTACCTGGCACCGAGAGACTTATGTTCTCTGGACACGACACTAGTCGTTCTATGTGCTGCCACAAATCGTTCGCTGCTTTCGGATTGTCGAAGCTCAATCCAGCCAAACGTGTGTGGTCCGACGAGAGACACATTGTGTGAAATGCTGGTCCCGATACCTGTATTAAATTCTAGTGTGGGTATTTTTTTTTCTTCTTTTTTTCTTTTTTCACCCTACAGTTTAATCTGTTATCTAAGAGAAGATAGGTTAAATCGTCACGAAGATTTAATTTAATTTTTTTAATTATTAAAGAATAAATAAATCAATTTATTTCTGATTTTTATTAAAAAAAAGTTAGATCTTTAGATTTATTTTTGTTTATTTTTTTATTTTTATTTTGAATAAAAATAAATTTCATACATTTACGTTCGTCGATTAAGAATTTTCTTAGTTAACGGGTTACAACAAATGTTCGTTCTATTCGATTTGAAAATGATATAAATGCAATATGATTTTAGACACGTTACATCTATTTAATGTCTTGTTTCTTGTCTCTTTTCAAATGTATCGATTATGAAGTTTTAAATTATAGAGAATTAAAAATGTAAAAGAAACAAACATACCTTATAGGATGAAAGATTATCAATAGTTTCTCGCCACAATGTGAAGCAAGTGCCTCGCTCAGCTAATAAAATCTGAATACGTCTTTTAGATCTTGATCGTGTTTCTCCAAGATCGAGGACGACAACCGGTATTCCGGTGAATCGAAGTTCCCACCTTTCTGTTTGCGAGGCGCTACCAAGATACAAGTTTGCCAGTGATTCGCATACGAATACCTGTAAATTCAAAGGCAAAGATAACGAAGTTAAAATATATTGAAATATATATATATATATATATATATTTTTTTTTTTTTTTTTTTTTTTCTGTTAAGACATCTTTTCCATACACGTTACATAACTATTTCCTTGCTTAAACAACAAAATGCTGCTTTTGATTTTCCATATTTGATAGGACACCATATTTGATATTACAATATATTTACATATATTGAAATATATATATAAATATTCAAACATGTATATGAACTCGTTCATTCTATATTCCTTTGCATATAAGTACTATATAATAATATGTATATATGTGTATATATATGTATAATATAATATAATAATTATTTATTTATCTTTGTATGTGTATGTGTGTTTATATATATATTGAAATGTATATAAATATTTAAACATGCACATGAATCTATGCATTATATAAATTTTCGTATATAGGTACTATATAATAATATATGTATATATGTATAATATAATATAATCATTATACAATAAAAATTATACAATTTATAATATTTATGTGTGAGTGAGTTTATGTAGTATATGTTTATGTAGTGTGTATATACATATAGATAGATATACTGTATATCGTATTTCGAATGTATATTGTATTTCGAATATTACCTGTGATTTCAGTCCACGAAAGAACGTCTCCAATTGTTCGCGTTCCATTTGGCTAACCGGATCCAATCGTGATTCGTCGCTGTTTTCGGAGCTGTCGCTTCCTTCGTAGCTCGAAGTAGCGGAAGTATCAGCCTCACCGGTCGATGACAATCGTCTTCTAGTTGTGCCACTGTATTCGCTATAATATGATGAACTATGTAAAGAGAGATTCGATTGTAGTGTAGGACAGGAGGACGCATAAACCGGTCCGTTCATTTTTCCCTAAAAAAGAAAAAAAGAAATAAAACAATATTATATATTATAGTTTTTCTTGTAAACATCGTTTAGATTATTTATTAAATTGTTTACGTTTTAATATAGATTTCTCAAAGTAGTTTCGAAGAAGAAATATTATTTTATAATGTTCTTACAATACTTCTTATATTTTATGAATGTATTTATTATATTTTATATAGAATTAATATCTCTCAGGAGTTTAAAATTTCGACAATTTTCTACTTATTTAGTGTCTATGCCCGTTTAATCGAATATGTCCGATGAATTACATTCAGCTAAATATAAAAAATCAAACAGTAAATAGACCTCAAACATACGTTATTCGGCCGAATATTAAACCTTATTTGAATAGAATCAAATGGTTAGAGTTTCGAGCGGATAAATGAGCGAGTCGGCTTTTGTTTGGATTCAAATGCGTTTTAATAGTCGCACCGACTCTACTCCATTTATCATGCTTTTATATCCTCTCTTCCTTTTTTATCCATCAGTATGATATCGAAATCAAATCGATAAGTAAGCCATAGCAAAATATTACGCTCCATTTAATCTAAAAGCGAGGAAACTTTTGTATGATCGAGTAATAGTCGCTCCTTTTTCATGTGTATTTTTATGTTCATGTACATGAAAGCTCATCAATTTTATGAAAGCCCTGGTTTGAATTTTAGATTCTTCTATAAATAGCTCAACAGTCTTTGTATATCGAGTCATTTCCTTTCTATTTTATCCTCGAATGTTATACAAGTTGAACTTTACGATTAAAGAGAAGAGTCTATTAAACAAAATAATAGATACCTATAAGTATGATAGAGTATATATATAATATGTATATATATATGATATATGTATGCATATGTTTATATGTATACATACATACATGAGTACATACACTATATAACAAATAATAAATAAAAAAATATTTAATAGAGATTACATCTCATTAGAATAAAGATTGCTGGGGAGCCATAACAATGATTTTGTAAACAAACGTATCATTGATTATAATGAAAGTCTTTCTTAAATGAGAAAGACAATAATTATGTATAGAATAGAAGAAATTTAAAAAGCATAGAGATATAAAAATAGAAAGATAGAAAGAGAAACTGTTTCAATTCGATCGATTTTTTTAATCTTCTCTTCGTTTTTCTTTCTCTTTTTTTTAATTGACCTCGGTTGTGCAAGAAATTGGGTCGTCGACTTCGATGCTGTGACGCAAGAGATACTAGCAACTTCGTACAAGAGCTAATCAGTCAATGGCGTACCGACAACGACCCACTTAACCTGAACGAGAAAAGCCCATCTTCTGATGGCCTTAATTTGATCTCACTGCTTATAATCACCTTACGCTATAGATCTTCTACCAAAGCATTTACTAATATATCGGTTTGATATAACGATAGTAATAGAAACGAAGCTACGATCAGAAATCTATATCGGAAAATTTAGTTCACATTTTATCGCGTTTAAGAAAAATGCGAAATTATTGTCCGAAGCGTTATAAATATTTAATATCTAGTTTCATCTCTGATAAATCATAGATAATCAAGGTAATATGAGTAAAAGTGAGAAAATATGGATTTATAATTAATAGTAGATAATTATTGTTCTTAGTATTGTATTGAATTTTAAATTACATTACATTACATGATAAATTAATAGATGTTCACTTATAAACGAATACCATTTTATTTAAATAAATGGAGGATGAATCAGAGTTTCAATAGAAACCACCAAAATCTGTAAACGTCATCATTGTACCCTTCGAATATGGCTTTAATTCCTTTTCTTTTCGATAAATAGATCGTATTTTGTAAATAATCATAAATATTGAATTCACTTAAATATTAATAGAAATAACGATTATTTGCTTATCGCGATCTCCTAATCGATATGATAGTTAATGCATAAATCTCTTCGGCGATTGAACTTTCCTTTTTGCATTCACGAGCATGCGTCATCTGTGATATGCTGATTTCACTTTTATCCGATGATTTTTCCAGGAAATTACTTTAATGAGATCATTATAATGATATGTTCTATAAAAAGAAAATACAAATTTTGGATGGGCTTTTAAGTTGATTTAAAAAATAATTTTTTAATAAAAAGAAAAAAAAAACAAATTATAGATATTTTAGAAAATCGAATGTGTATCTTTCTCTCTCTCTCTCTCTCTCTCTCTCTCTCTCTCTCTCCTTCTCTCTCATTCCTTTCCGGTTGTTATTTTTAAAATGTAACTAACTTCGTATCAAAGTAAGCTGATGGTTTCAATGGATATCTTTTCCGCCTGAATGTATCATCCTTTGAAAAATGAAATCGATAAGGGTGAATTCTCTCTTGGTGATACACAATAAGCCCGCATGTGTTATAAATGATCTTACACTATAGATCTTTTACTAAAGGATTTACTAATATATCGGTTCGATATAACGACAGTAATTGAAACGCGATAGCTACGATCAGAAATCTATACCGGAAATATATAGTTCACATTTTGTCGCGTTTAAAAAGAAAGCAAAATTACTGTCCGAAGCGTTATAAATCTTTAATATCTAGTTTCATCTTCGGTAAATCGAAAATAATCGAGATAATACGAATAAGAGTGAGAAAATATAGATTTATAATTAATAGTAAATAATTATTGTTCTTAATATTGTATTGAATTATAGATATTTTATTCAACATTATAATAATAATTAGCGAACCTGAAATTATTAATTTTATTATTGCAATTGTAAATACAACACTCTCTGTATATTATTATTGCAATAATTATAATGGAGTTTTACAGTATGTAGCATTAATGTACAGAATTTAATTTACAATATAATTTTGAATTTAAAGTAACAATATTTAAAATATTATTTTTCTAAAAGCATTGACATAATTACTACAACATTCATTATATTTAATATATTAATATTTTTAATATTGACATGTCTCCAGTTATTAAAATCTTCATGAAGCGTAACAAAATAGTTATAATTTCTTATTTGTACTTATACAAATATATGAAGATATTTAATATACATACGTACATATGTATGTATAAACAATATGTTTAGATTTTCATATCGTAATATTCAGGAGATGGAATTGAATCAGATACGCTCTACATATCGTTTGATTCATAACGAGTTTGCTAACGAATATATCCGTGTACAGGCGTTTTTATGTATTGTAGACGGCATATGTAATCACATCGAGTGTATATAGCGAAAAACTGTAATCGATTACGTTTCACGATGCACAATAAATGAGCTAGCGACATCGTCATACTTGAGTGGTTAGATAAATTATAGATTCGTAGATGGTCATATCTAAGTACTTACGATAGTCGTAAGTAGGAAGCTTCTAAATAGTTCTAGAATTTCTTTCTAGAAGAACCTACTCTTGCGAGTAAGAAATTTCCACATAGTAAACGATCAGGATTTTATGATTCGCCAAACGGAAAAGAATATGAAATGGATTTCCTTGTTGGTTCTACTGTATTTTTTTTTATTACCAACACTGATTATATATTATTGATCATTATATTATTGATCATTTTATTTCTTTTATATCAAAATAAAATAAAAAAATAATATAAAATAATAATAATATTTAAGTTTTTCTCTTTTTTTTTCAAATCGAATATGCTACGATTCCTTAAAGATATATTGTATTAATGGATTTGAATATGATCGTAAACACGCGATTTTTCACGTTTTCATAGATATTCTATTATTATGCTAGATTTTATGACTATCTCTGAAGATTTCCAAAACTATCAAATTTTAATAACTTACTTAATTCGTATGTTATTGAAATGTTTCTTTACTATTACTTTATACGTAAGAAAATTGATCAAAAAACAATTTTAGAAACAATAAATAAATCGAAATAAATAATTTTTATATGTGAAGTTAATCTCGGCATAGAAAGTAAATCGATTGAACATGTGCGATGGAAATCGTTGATTGTTTCAATGATTTGAATTAGCGTAATAAACGTTCGATTGAACTTTACTAAGTTTGTACGGAAGCTATATTGTTTTTGTAATTACAGGTAATCAATATATTTTTTTGATAGCATATACTTTCTTTTAATATATCGATCGATTCTTGAAAACATGATTTTGACGGTATATTGCTAGTAAATCGTGGTTATATCGCAAAAATTATTCGCGAAATTTAAATTTACATTCGTTTTATTTGCATGTCTTATCGGACTTCTTAGTTATTTATTCTGATAGTTTGAACCGATAGATTATTCTATTTTACAGTTTAAGTGCTTGTATATCATATATAAATTGTTGTATTTTTCGATTTGTAAGTCAAAATATTACAAATTTTAGCAGCGGACATATGCATAGTGACGCTATTATTTACAAGTGGCGGGGGGACCGTCGATTACTTTATTGGTTGGCTGCTTGCTTCGACGCCATTTTTATTTCCGTCGGCGTTAAAGAGTTGCACGGGAAATTATCTTATCGTCCTAATTACAACTAATTAGTATATTTCTTTCCAATGTACACCTTTTCTTAATGTATTAATTGACTGCTAAATGCCGAAGTCGTATTTAAGAAATGTTAGTATAATTAATATCTTAATATATATTTTAATTACTTGACATTAATATAGGTATTTGTTAATATTTTTTCTTAAATTTTCAAGTTTTTTCTTTGCGATATTCTGCTTGTATTTTAATGTTGTTTATTATTTAATTAATCTCGAAATTCACTTAATTTCATTTAAATTTCACTTAATATTTTTTTATATGCATTGTATATATAAACACGATGATGACAATATATATACAAAAATTGATTTTATTCCATAATAATAATAATATTTCATTTTTCAGATTTCATCGTATTTTATATATGAATCATTTTTATATGTAAAGATTATCGATAGATTATTGACAGATTTAACTATTAACTAATAACGCTATTAGCGTTATTAGAAACATTAGTTTGTATACCGCCTAGATAGATCTTTCTAGATGTTCTTTTTACTCTGGAAGTAATCTTGTAACACTTGCGTTACGAAGGATGAATGACATCTTTGCCTTTACTCTTCCTCGTCAGACTACGATCTATTATTTTAGATAAAGGTTTTTGTTTGTTAGAGGTCATTTATTGGGATTGTTAAACATGTTATATTTTAAACGTTATATTTTAAAACAGTTTTTGTTCAGCTGCCTGTCCAAACGTAGTCTTCCTCTTTTTGTATTCTTTTCGAAAACGGTCTCGAAAAACAATCCATTTTTTTTGCACATTATAGCTGAAACAAAAAAGTCAAAATAGTAACATACCAAAATATAGAAATAACATGTGTGTGTGAACGTGTATATTTTACAGATCCAAAGTACATTTCGAACTAATTTTTTACGACTTTACATATTAAACTTTCAAAATAGTATATATTATACGTTCTTAAGTAATTTATGAGCATTTATGCATATTTAAAGCAGTACTTAATATAGTTAAAATATGATAAATATATATTATAGTATAATTGTATAATTGCGCTGTAATATATTTACCTGTCAAAGAATCGAATTTTTCTGAAAATTTTGTTGCCAAGTGTTGTCATCTTTCTTGCTATCATAATATGAAGGATCTGAGAAGACATCGTACAGGAATGAATACTCCCGCATTAATTCTATGAATACTTCACTTTTGGTATATTGTAATAAAATTAAAATATAACATTAGAGAAAAAGATGTTCAGTTGTACGTGGTCAAAGCCGTACTGGTTGCTTGAAACGAACGGAAATAATGTTACACAAAGCATTCTGGTCGTTTAGTTCTTGTGTCGATCTATGCCATAGTGAGTTACAATCCGTTTAAATCAATGCAAAGTAATGCCGCTTTCCCACGAGGGCGTGAACCAAGAAGGTGAATTACATTTTTGTGGACTACGACTTGTGTGAGCATGCTATCGTGAAGATTGCCTGTGACGTTAATACCTCCACGACTCAGTTGTGACTGAGGATCAAACCGGTTTGAATTTCAATCGTGGCAGTAGCACGCGTGGAACAAAATATCTACGCAGCGTTTTCGGTTTTGTCAGACGGGTTTTGTCGGGTTTGATCAGATGGAATCAGTATTTTATAATCCGACATTTAATGAATACAGGGATCGTGATATACGAGCATCAGCAAGAATTTAACGAATTTCGGAGACTTTAAGTACAAATGGTTTCGGAGACTTTAAGTACAAAAGAAGTAATTTAAAAATTTGTAAACTTGAGAAGTTCGTATTGCCAAGAATTAAAGAAGATCAAGGGTAGTCAAAGGCCAGGAAAATCTAAAAATGATGCCCATAAACCAAATAATAGTGTAGTTTACGAAGATGAATTCCTTTATTCATCCTTTGAAGAGAAACTATTATTATTACACCTTAATATTTGATATTAGTGAGTACATTTAAAAGAGAATAACTACGCATATACTAATATAAATAATATCTTTCTTTGGTAAAATAAGTAATATTTTCAGTTAATATTTGATTTAATTAATATTTGATATTGCCATACTCCTTTACCATTGAAATAGTAACATTTCTCATATTCCTTCTGCTTCAAAGTTTGCATGTCTGTTATGCACTGATAGCAAATTTTGTAAACCATTGTTTCTAAATGGATTCTATGAACTGAAAGAAACATAATAGTTCTCTTCTTCGTACTCAATTAGGTCACTAGGTATATAGCATGGATTGATTTTTCTCAAACAAGTTGTGCAAAGTACAGGATGCAAAAACCACTTTGTACATTGTCTCTAGTTTTAGTATAATTGACTTTTCAAAAATTATAAATTTACTAACAAGCATTTCAAACGTGTTTTCCACGACTTTGCATGCTCTGAAAAGTCTGTAACTATAAATCCTCTCTTTTCCTAATAAATTACGTCGACTACAGGGTTTTATAAATATTTTTTTGACAGATACGGATAATCTCTTATACTGATCGAATTAGGCGTTCGGTAAGAGCATCAATTTCTAAAGCAGTATTAATATAAATAAATTATTTTGAAATGTCTTCATATGATCTTTTTTTAGCTCCAACGTCGGTATATCGGAAGCAATAATTACTACCAACCAAAGCAAGCAATACGATATTGTAACTGTTCTTAATATTGCAGTAGCCTGAGCCACTTAAAGGAGATTTTATGACGATGTATTTTCCATCGAAAGTTTCTATGCATTCTAGAAAATTCTAATGCGTTTTGAATCCATATTCAATATTTTTCTTATATTCTTGTATCATCGATACTTGAAAAAATTATTTGTGCTCTCATACGTTGCAAAGAAATAATACTAAAATTGAAGTTAATCAAGAAAAGGACAAATGACAGTAGGAAATATTATTAATGATAAGACTTTTTCTCACAAAAAAGAAAAAAAGCAGAAGGTGAGCAAAAATTTAGTCTTTCTTTATCATGCTTTAAATAAATTCCAACACGAGCGGTACAAATTGCAGAGAAGAAGAATAGCTAGAATCATTTCAGCAAATATTAGGATCGTTATTGCGAATCATCGAATTTCCAAATGCAACAATGAATTATAATTTTGTTTGTAAACAGAATGTGTACATCAACTATTCAATATCAATATAATAACTCATCTGTACCAAGTTTATATGTTATGCAGTGAAGCTTCTGAATATATTTATTCACCTTCGAATGAATTAATCTTAATTTATTCAAAGGTAATTAATACATATTAATTAATCTTTAATTATATCTATAACTAATCTATAAATTCTACAGGAAATAATTGTATTTTCTTATTTATAATTTTAATGTCAATATATATATAATAATACTTAACATGTAATACATAATGTAATTTGTTTAGTTATATAATTTATTATTTAAATAATAACAAAAATAACAATAATAATAGTAATAAACATAATAGTAATTATTAATTTTTTACTTAATTAAATAATTTTACTTACAACAACATATAAATGGTATCAGAAGTATACGAGATAAATTTACTTATTGTGCTTTCTTAGGTACGGAAAAAATATTTTAAACTTTTAATTGATTCTCCTGTTGTTATGTAATCCAACATTACTGCTAATTTTGTTTTATTACTTATCGCCGGTCATTTTAACAAATTTGCAAATTATATTTTTGTCATTTGTAATAAATGTTTAAAATCATCAGAATAATTATTTCTAAGATTTTTTTTGTATAAATGTAGAATCTCCCGAAACTCAACACTGTAACATCAACTATCTAACCCACTATCGCTATTTCTTGTATTTCTTTTGTTCAGTTTTTAGTAAACGAATAATTTGACAATAGAATAAATAACATGACAACTTACAGAAATTATTATGTTTATGACTACAATTCGATTTACGCTGTTGTAAATTAAAAATGACATGTAAATAGTACACACTTTCCATTAACAAAAATGAAAATAACTAAAGTGAGCACGACAGCGTGATTCACGTTCGTGGTTCATGCTTCGTGGGTATATAGTAGCATAAAGTAACCGATGCTATGTTGTGTTATGCCGTACTTCGGTGAGTTGTACTGTCCGCTCATAACGGGTTTCCTCCTTTAAACTTAATATATCTATCAGCATATGTAAAGGAACATTTGATTGTTTTATTTTGATTGAAGTTTCAGAAAATCGAACGGCAATGTAAACGAAAAATATCGAGAATCGTGTTGCTCGAAGCTAGGTGGAATGCTTCCCCTATTTCACTTCAATAATAATACGATTCTTACAAACAAAAAGATGGCTTGATTTTTCCGTAGGTCATGTATAATACCTAAATAATATAATTATAATACAATAATATATTATAATACAATTACTAATTAATATTTCATCGTATTTTAATTTATTTTAATAAAATGTTCAACGATTATTCTTCATAAAACTTCTTTATTAGTAATTTAAAACAAATTCAAGTTCCTTTAATATTCATTATGTAGAGGATCAGGTATAAAAGATCCAGATCACGAACTCACTGGTTTTAATTGTTGAGTATAACCGTGAGTGAATTCTTTTGTAAATTTATTAATCGATTGTACATTTTTTGTATCTTTTTTTCATAAAATATGTCTTTTGCATATTTATTAATATTAGCTTAGATTAGACCCTTATTGTTCGTATCTAGTAGTATTAGGAATTATTAGCACGTAATTAAAACTATTTTATAGTTTATTCAATTTATCATGAGATTAACGTAGAAGTTGAGGTATCAATATCGAACTTCGTAAAAAGAGCATGCAACCATTGCAAATGAAAAATATAATATTATTAATTAATTAAAATAGTCATCTTTAAAAAGGATTCATCCCAAGGATATTTTGATATAATACTACTATAAAGTTAATTTTTATTACGTCAAAAATGAATTTTTTCGAAGTTAAAATCATTTAAAAATAGTTCCATAAAAACGATATATAACTTTACTGTTTCGAAAAAAGAAAAAAAATAGTCATTAATCCATAGAGTTAAATTATAAGTGAATCTTTATTTTTTACCTGAATATTATCAGTTACTAATTGATTAATATTCGTTTTTTCACTCTGTGTTTACTGCATTCTCGTTTATGCGTCTCGTGTGATTAAGTACTATTCGCATGGGTGAACATCAGGTAGTACATGTTTAGTTTAAAAATCACTTTTTTAACAAATGTTAGTTTATTGTATACGACGTGCATTTATCTCTGTGTGTGTGTCGTAATATCGTGAATTATACATCGGTAAGCGAAATTTCTAATTATATAAATGTATACGAATAGCATACAACATACAAAGTATATAGTCAATTTTATTTATATAGAACTATCATATTATAATAAAATATTCGTATACTACTGGTGTGATTATATATTAATAAATATAAGTACTTATTTTGAAAGTAGTTTATCACGTAATGATCATTAATATTTGACAATTAGTTACAACAAATTGATACGTATTCCTAATTAAGATTTTTAATCAAATACGGAATAAATTAGGGTGATGTAGGTGTTATATCTTGGGTCATATCCCCTAGTTTACTTTTGTACTTTGACGGTATACGTGAAAATCATGGAATGTATGTATGTATATTGAAATGTATGTTTTATCTTTTTTAAATATAGGTATATGTAGACAGGTAACATATATCCTATTCGAATACGATTTTAGTTATATATAGACGAAACCAGACCAGGCGCCATGTCATATATTTTCAATTCAGAAATGGAAAATCTTGCCTCCGGTTATTTGTAAAATGGTTGCAAATTTTATATCTTTCAACATATGTATTTCCTATACTTTGTTACTACTTTGCAGTTTTACACCTTATAAATGATATCAAAATATATGATTTTTATTTTTATTTTTTTTTAATATTTAAATAAAATTTATAAAATCCAGGTTTTTGTAAATCAAATTTACAAGAACTTTTGAACACATCTGATATGTAGAATTAAATATATTGATGTTTTATGCATCCGCAATTTATGCAATATATTACTTGCCATGTGTATGTGTATCTAATTAAGATTCAGATATTACAAAATATAAATAATTCTTTAAAAGTAATTTTTTTAATTTTTAAATGTTAATATAATAGTTTTAATGATTATAACAAATATAAATTAATCTTTTATTTTTTTATTAATAATATAAAAAAGGACAGAAAATTGAAAGATTAGCAATAAACAAGGATATTTCTTATTTATACGTTCAATGATTATTTTATACGTTGTACCTATTAATTTCAACATATTACAATGGTTATGTCATTTGATTAGAAACGAAACTTCGCATAAAAATTTTATTCTTGGTCGTCGACAAAAAGATTGAATTTATTACGGCAAGTTCTAGGAAATCGATATTACTCGCGATTTATCGAATGAATGTAAAAGAAATATTATTTATTTCGTTGTTTTAAAAAATATGTTTTTTCTAATAATATATGAACATCGCTACAAATCATTATTAAGTACTACTATTTTTAATTCTTATCTTCAAAATGCAAAAAATATTCAATCTTGCAACAAATTTTTTTTTAATAATAATTACAGTTTTGATAATAATTATTATTAGTAATTATTATAAAAACTGTAAAATTATTAATAATTATTATAATTATTATCATAGAATAATAATAATTAATATAAAAATAGGACAATAGATTCACGTTTGCAGCTGCATTTGAAGATATTGTTATCGCGCTAGCAGGATGCATTTTGGTGCGATTAGGGAACATCGTCTGTCAAGTTGAACATACTCGGTAAATTAATGGCTCGAAAAGCCATCCCTCGTTAGAATGTGGCAAATACGTCGGTAACATAATGCCAGTACTATAGTAATCGTAAATGAGAAGTATGCGAATGAACAAGAATCCTAAATGAATTTTCTTGTACATCCTTTTGCCACGTGTCTTTCGTTTTCTCAGACAGGAAACAAGATGCCTTGTTACGCCGTCGTTGAATAGTTTTCTTGCGCATGATTAATCAGCTTGAATTAGTATCATAACTGACAGACCTAACAGATTGGCATTATATATTTTCCGCAAAATAAATAAATGTTTTATTACTATAACTGTTTCTTAAAAACTTTTTAGAGTATCTTGATAGATTAGTAGATAGTAACCATTTAAATAAGCAGATACACATTTGTTACTTTAAATTATTTTCTTCGTTTATACGTAAAAGTCGTTGTTCAGCGAGGAACATCATGACATTAAATAGGAAATAAAAATTAAGTATTAATAATAGAGTTGAAAGAACTTTAGATAATTCAAAAATTTTTGTTTTAAAATGGTATTAACATACAATGTAATATAGATCGATATACCGCTATATCGTCATTATAATTTGTTTCATAGAAATTAACTATTTTATTATTATTTTATAGGAATCCGACATGTTATGGTATATATTTATTTTCTAATATATTAAGTATATCGACAAATTCTTTATTAAAAAATTAAAAATTTTCGTATATATAGTATATAATAATATATATAATATAATATATAATATATAATAATTAATATATATAATATACATATATATTATTTATTTTATTAATATATATTTTTTTTAATATATATATATATATATATATATATATATATATATATATATATTATTACATAAACGAGTATGTAATACTAGAATTACGAAATCAGTAAAAATGATGAATTTTAGATTTCTTATTTTGTAATTATTTGAATTATATCTATTAAAAATATATAAATTAAAAGCTGTTCTCTTCTATAATACTTACTATTATAAGATGAAATAAACTAAAAATATCATTATTAATCTAATTTTACGATATCAAATTAATGGATATAATAAATATATCAATCTAAATAAATATAAATCTAATTTTATTATATCAAATTAAAGGATATGGTAAAAATAGATCGATAGCTCTAATGTTAAAAATAATTTTTTAGAATACTACAAATAAAGAATATAAAAAATAATTATATACATATTACATATATATTACATATCTATATATAATTGTGCGTTTAGCGAAAAAGTATTCGGTAGATCAAATAGATCCTTTGATAATTTTTTTTCAGTGATTATTATCTTTCTAATAAAAAATAGTCAGGTTTCATCTTTGATAGATATTATTTCGAAAGGGAAGTTCACACAATTGCGGTGTATTATTAGTAACTTCATTGTCGCCCAAAGGCAAAGGCACATTTGTACTCCTTTGATCTCGACATCATTCCGACGAAATCTCTCTCTCTCTCTCTCTCTCTCTCTCTTCCCCCTCTCTCTCACCCTATCTCTATTTCTCTCTTTCTACCGTTTCTTCTTTCTCTATACCTTCTGAAGTTATTCTTTCCCCTCTTCCTTCCTCTCAGTTTCTTTCCTTTCTCAAGGCACGTCGTATTTCGTGACGAGACAATAAACACGAATACGAACGATGTGATCTATCGACACGACACGATTCTTGCTATCGGTTCTCTCTCTTTCTCTTTCTCTCTTTCTTCTTCTATCTCTCTCTCTCTCTTTCTTTTTCCCTCTCTTTTTTCCTCTTTTTCTTTTTATAACTTAGGCCCTTCGAACGTTGTATTGTATATTCCACGTTAGTATCGTGTTTACGTTATTACACGGCGTCTACAGTATATCTTGGGAATGTTACGCAGTTGGTAGTGCATACACAACATACATATATGACACACAACGCGCGCGCGCGCGTACAGGTACATGTATACGACATACGCACATACACATTCATAAATCAAACGTTTGTCGAAGTACGCACGTGGTGTCCCATCGTCGTAGCACTTACCTCAAGGATTACTGTTCTCCGGTGCAACGACCGACGAGAGAAGAATAATACGCGTGACGATGCAGGAAACTCCGAGGTTCCAGGTTGTTAAGCGGCCTATGACCTTGAGAGACCCGTGTACGAGAAAGGTACACGGTCTTTTTCGTGGGACGACGATGATTTCAAAGCAGACGTTCCGTGACGTCTTCTGTTAGAAGAAAGTTTTCTCTCACACAGAAGTGAAATCGATAGGAAAGATATGTTGGAAAGAGTTGTCGAATATATAGATCTTATATTGTTTTATAAATTATACCTCAGCAAGTTCTTTCATACTGTTGAATATAATATAATATTATAACACAATTTTGAAATTTACTCTTAACGCGTTTGTTTTCCATGCATTTAGTTTATCATATATAGGTTATCTTTTATCATACATGTATTGTCATTAAGACCTATTATACATATATAACATTACCAATAATTCATGTGAACCTATTAAATAATAAAAGAAAATGGAAAACAATTATTTTCTTATAATTCTAACCTGCAGAAAAGAAAATACTATCAAGAGTATAAAATGTTAATTATAGATTTATGAAATTTATAGAGAGAAATATTGAAAATAGTTAAAATCCCTTATTGCTCCCCAATTGTGAAACTTAAATTATTAATATTAATACAATGACGTCATTTATAATAATCATAATATATTGAATATCTTTTTAATGATTTCCTAAATCATGTTACCTTTATTTAATAAAAAAAATATATTTATCCGAATTAAATATTTGTCAATGTTTTCTTTTTGTTATTAATGCAAAATACATTTTGTACTATGTGTTATAGATTACGTTATTTTTTTAATAATTTCCTAAATCATGTTACCTTTATTTAATAAAAAAAATATATTTATCCGAATTAAATATTTGTCAATGTTTCTTTTTTGCTATTAATGCATAATACGTTTTGTACTATGTGTTATAGACTACGTTATAAACGGACTTATGACAAATTAATTAATTCTTGGTAAAACGTTAAATATGTAATAGTACGTATGTTAAATATCAGATTACTATTTTTAATACTAATTTGCATAAAATGTTACATCAATCAAATAGAAAATATGACATAAAATATTTTACATGGTAAAAAGTTTAATTCTTCCCTTTTAAATGGTATCATTAGCGAACGTTAAGAAAACATTATTTGTTTTTTGGACAATTTCGTATCTAGCGGTCCTTTTTAATTTTTCTCATGACTGGTCAAATATCTACGACGAGGCTCGATAAAACGAGTAATATCATGTTAACCTGTTTATTTTATTGCATATCCTCTAAGTTCATGAACGTGCCAGTAATCGTAACGTAGTCTTGATAAACCGTTTTAACTAACCATGTCAAGGAACATTCGATAAAATAAAAAGCTAGCTAGTATGGTGTGGTTTATGTTGATCTGAACCAAATTCTCTTTCGAGTAGTAAGCGACATGAGAGCAAGTTAGAGAGAGAGAAAGAGAGAGAGAGAGACAGAGTGAGAATGAGAGAGAGAAGTGGGATGTTAGATTAACGATAATTGTTTGGTCAATTAGATATCGTTAAAAATAACGGATTAGAGAACGAACTCGTCGTTGTTATGGACATATATTAATTCAGTCTAACTTCTTATTAACAATACGTATGATGAAGGGTAGACGACAATAACGTATGTACTTATGTTTGACAAGAGTTCCAACGCGATGATTCTCCTTAAAGAGAGGGGTTGAGTATAATGCTAGTAAGTATAATTATTACAGGCTCGTGAATGGCCGTAATGAGAGGAATGGCGTCATCTCCGTGAACAGTTGTAAGCTGGAGAAATCGAGAGGAGGATACTCTCGGAAATGTGAGCCGAGAGTCCGAGGAGAATTCACTTTCTCGATATCGTGCCTCACGTATACCTTTCTTTCTCTCTTTCTTTTTCTTTCTCTTTCTTTCTCTTTCTTTCTCTCTTTCTTTCTCTCTTTCTCTCTCTCTCTTTCTCTCTCTCTCTTTTTCTCTCTCTTTCTCTCTCTCTCTCTCTCTTTTTCTCTCTCTCTTTCTCTCTCTCTTTCTGTTTCTCTCATAGATCCTCGATCATTCATGAATCACGTCGAAACAGGCGTATCGCCGATTCGAAATTCTCGTTTCTCTCTTGGCACGCATTTCGTTTGAAATACGTCGACTGTAAGCGAGATATGCGTAGCCGGATGAAAAATCAATCTTTTCGAAATATGTGCGTGTGTGTGTGTGTGTGTATGAATAGGGGCGAGTTTTCATATTTTAATGACACGATGAAAATCTTATTTTTTCACTTCGGAAATACTTTTTTAAATCATATTGTATGATATTTTTATTAATTTATGGATTATCATTTGATATTATAATAGATATGTATATTATATGAACTCGAATATTATAATAGATACGCATAATATTATTATTATAGTGATATCGAGTTATTGTGAAATATTAACAATCAAATTGTATGATTATAGAAACTTTGGATAGAACAAATGTGACTAATCTTTATTCTTTCAGATAATATCTTATCGTGTGATTCGAAGGAAAAATTCGTGATTTTTCATGAATTCGTCATTGATCTCAATACCCTTTCTTTAACCGCAAAATATTCATCGAGCAAGTATCGAGTTGTGAAGCACGATTTTGCGGTCGATTAAATTATCCCCTCGTAGTTCGGTTCTCCTAATCGGCCAAGATAATCGTCCAGATAGAATTTTAACGAGTCTTTCCTCGAGGGATCGACGTTGAAGGGAGATCGTTCTCTTTCCCTCTTCCTCTTTCTATCCCTTTAAGGACGATCGTTAAGATCGCAGAAACGTGATGCGATGCGGAAAGCTTTCGTTATCTCGCTCGTCAGCCTTTTACCACAATTTTTTCTCGAATCATTACGTCGCTCAATATCATTTTACAAAATTCATTGACGTCGTAGTACGATCTTTACTTTTCTACAAAAAAAAAAAAAAAAAAAGGAATAACAAACACGCTTATTCGTTAATACGAAAGTTACGTAAATGTGCTGTTGCATCGATTGAATATGTAATGTTTTAATTCACGGCGATTACATAAAAATTCGAGCTATTTATTTGAAAGAGAATTTTCCGGGAACTGCGTCTCATATTTTTCTGCGACAATATCATCTACCTTGGAAATCTCTAGAGGTTTCATCATGGAGGACCGAAATGTGCTTCGCAAAATGTAAACATTTTCAATGCGAACATTGTGTTTGATGCAACGTTTTCTCACTGTCTGAGAGCGTGCTATTTTTCACGTAAAGTATCATCGTCTTTATATGTTCAGTTTTGAAAAGTTTAACCATCGGGAAGTACCGAGACTTTTCTTAAGCAGCAAAAGAAAAAATTTGACTTAGAAAACGTTTTCGAAAAATAATATTAATTATTGCCAATTTAATATTAATTCTAAAACGAGAAGTAAAGAAAACAGATACATATTTTCTTTGATTGTTCAAAATCCAATTGTAAAGCTACAATTATCTGCGTATCTATGCGCATCTATGTATGTGTATAAATATACATATGTATGTGTACATGACTACGTGAAAAACTCAAGGGAAACTAACGCGTACATCTCGACGAATAGGAAACAGAACGCGCAGAAAGCGGTTATAACGCTAGACCGGAGTTATATGCAAGTCGTATATCGGATTTACCCGTTAACCAACTCGTCTGTACTTCCTTACGATTCAGGTCGTTTCTATGTACCTGAATAAGTATAAGTACGTACGCGTAACTATGAATCGTGTTTAAATAAAACAACTTCTTCTCTCGCGCGTTCGAAATCATTTCGAAACGTAGAAAAGCCTGGGAAGTCGCGTGTAATCCAGTTCCTACCGTCCGGAAGATCTTATTAACGCCTTGAGATCCATTTTCATTATGTTATAAAGAATAAGCTCGATAGAAATGATTACTTCTACATAACGGTAGAGATAAAATCATTTTACATCGTTCTTGATTAACAGTCGCAAATGATTTTCTTTTTTCTTAAGGCTGTTCATTATCTCTTTTTTTAATGGTTTACGAAATCAAAGAAAACAGACGTAATTCTTGACCGATTTTGACGAACAAGTTCTCATTTTTAAAATAAACGTTTAATCTACCGTCTATTGGCTTCGAATTTTTGAAATAGCTTTATTTTCTTCGAAAAAAATTGTGTTAACAAAAGGTATTTTTCGAGAATAGTTTATGCACAAATAAAAAGTTTCTTTAAAAGTCCTGTGGAACAGTGCCGTAGATTAAACTTCCGTTTCTAAAATGAGATCGTGTTCATCAAAATTGGTCGAGATTTACTTCTGTTCTCCCAGATGGCGCAAATGCTATTTTCGACATTTTTCGCGAAGAAAACGTTTAGTAATGTGGCGCCCCTCGAAATTTTGGGCAAAAGAAATGAAGCTCATATCTCCACTTTTGATTTTCATATGCACGCTTGAATAGTGTGCGTTTTATGTCCATGAAATAGCGATTGCCTATTTTTTTGTGTGCGTAAATAACTGATTCTCAGATTTTCTAAATATTCCTAAATATAAAGAAATTCATTTCACGATGTTTGTACGAAGAGACTAAAGTAACACACTCGATCATTTTAATGAGTTTTGATCAGATAATTTTATGACAAAAATAAGAAAATACGTGTCCAATCGTTTATGCTAATGGATCTTAGTTTCTAAAATATTGTTAAATTTTTGAAAAATTTATAGTTTTTTTCAGATTTTATAGACTAAAAAGATAGAGATTTTATAACTAATGTGTAATACATTGGGAAGCATCTAGATTCGTAATACAGGAAATCTTAAGTTTTCGAGGTTAAACGATTCCGATGTTTTTTTTATTGTATCGATGTAAACGAAAATAATGAATTGATTTATTCTTTTTTCCTTATTTTTGATAATTTAGTAAGGTGTTACTATCCAATTTCTTATATTTATTTCCTCTACTGATGACTGATGTTAATTTCGTGGTGATCTGTATTAGATAGGACGCAACAATAATATGATTTTATTCAACGACAAATGCATATAACGTATATACATTTGTTGATTATTTTTTCAAAATTAATAATTAGTGAACATACATATTATATATTATTTTTAATAAACATTAAAATATGAATTCGTTTCCACATTATCTACGAAATTTTTCTCCTAGCGCTATTTTCTTATGTAGAAGTTCCTTTGTAGGAGTTTACTTCATATTATTACTATTACTATAATAATAATATGTAATGTAATAATATAGTAATAATAAGAAGAAACAGAAGAATATACTTATATTGTATAAATCATGACACATATGATGACGATAATTAATGACAACAAAAGAAGGAAAAATGTATCATTTTACGTGATGGTTTATGCGCGAATTCTCAACATATCGTGTCCTTAATAATTTCGATACATAACCAACCATCGATAAATAATGTTTCATACAAACGAAATATGAAGAAAAATACGAAACGTTTCTTTTGTTTTCATCTGCTATTGCTTCTTTTTTTTCTTACTACCGTAATGCATTTATTTCCACACTATTTCTTACTTATAAACGGTCGAAACTAATTGTCTTTACTGTTTAATGTAAAATGTAAAATAATATCTAGATGTATATAAATAATATTTAAGTATACTTTTATTATTATTATTATATTATATTACATTACATTATATTATATTATTATTATTAATATTATTATTATCAGTAGAAATATTTATAACATATTATTGTTAATAATAGTAATAATCGAAGTCGTATAGAGTGGACTAGTTCTACAGGGATAATCATGCAAGAAAAAAGCGCTGCTAGTTCTACTTCATAGGTAGTTTACAAATTAATTAATGTTTTAATTTGTATTGAAATAATATAATATATAAATATTTACTAATTATTTTTAAGAAAATATTCAACAAATTCTTATTTTCTGTCGCAGATTTATATACTAATTCTTATATGTGTCAATTATATTTATTATTTTCTATGCATTCATCGTAAAACAAATGCACACTGACATTGTATTTAACACGGATTACTGCGGGACGTATACTACCATTAAAGAAAAATATACATATGAGAGATTGAAATGTGTGAGTTATAGTCTACTAACATTACTTATTCTATCCACACGAAACCAATTGTTATGTTACGCGAGAGAGGAATAATCAACAAACTTATACATTGATACGATAAATGCATGATGGAGACAACGTTCCCCGCTTGTATTTGTAGTTCATATTTTGTCCATACTTATCGCTGAAGTCACTCGCTTTGAAGAAAAGGTCGTGAACAGCTTGACCATACATGATTCCAAAATTACAACATATTAATGTTAAATATTGATTAATTCTTGATGTAATACGTATATGCAATAATTTAGTTTTTCAGTAAATTTCATAACAAATTATTATAACAATTCTCTCTTTAATATTTACTTAATAGTTATATTTTATATTTTTTTTTATAAAAATACAAAAATGAATCGTACATTAATGCGTTGAGTTCTAAACGAATTTTATGCAATTTAATATACTACTTAATGATTATAATGCAAACGTTCATGCAAATGTATATTTTTATCGAAAAGTAATAATAACGTGATACTCAGAAAGGAATTTGTTTAATTTTTGAATGATTTCGATTGTGTACTATTTTGCATATTTTATACGTTTTGCATATTTTATATGTTTTTTCAATACATATGCAAAGTATATTGCATATTTTATTTAAATTTGTCATATGTATTTTTTAAAATTCAATATTATTTACTGAAATTTCGAATCTATTTCCTGGAAGCGAAATCGAAATCTCGGTAGATTTATCGAAACTGATAACTTTCTATAACGTGCACAAACATTTTATACAATAGCAAATAATTTTCCAAGAAATGATAACAAACACAGGAAACAAACACTTCTCTGATGTCTTGTATGTCTTGTATATATTGATTCTTGATATCTGTAGCCTATATAATTGTGTGATAGTGTTTTAGTACAATTCGAAACATCGAAGAAGTAATATTTTACGAATATTAAATATGTATATTTGACTTTCACTTTTAAATCGTCAA
Organism: Vespa crabro; assembly: GCF_910589235.1. Taxonomy (NCBI): domain Eukaryota; kingdom Metazoa; phylum Arthropoda; class Insecta; order Hymenoptera; family Vespidae; genus Vespa; species Vespa crabro. The sequence goes on along the minus strand of NC_060956.1, from coordinate 10,587,724 downwards.
AGTAAGAAAAGGTTAACGTAGATTAATTCAAAACTTGATTGAAGAAATAAAAGATAGCAGTTTTGTGTGAGAGAATCTGTGCGATGTAAAATATATGAAAAAAATATTCATCGTAATAGAAAATCACAATCGACACAATATTTTAATACTTTCAATATATTACAATCACAGGAACAAAATTCAGATAGAACGTATTTACAGGACAATCTACAATACCAGAAAAAAATTAATTGTGACGAACAAGAATGAATTTTATATTGACATGTGTAAAGCGATGGTTCTTGTAAATGTGACTTTACGAAGTCTTGATAATGAAATAAGATGTGATTTTTTTTAATGAAATACACAAATCAGAATATTCCCGATGAGTCAACATTTTGCAAAAATTATTTAATCGATTGATATAAATTAGAAATGCGTAATATTATCAAAAAAATGTTATGTATTGCTGAAAATTATATGCGGATTTAAGTAAACAAGACGACGAATAAAATCGGGCAACGTGTAGCAAATCTAATTGTTGGAAAAATGTGATAGAATAAAACAACATTACTTCATTTAATTTCGAGCAAAGAATTAAAAAGAAACAAATTACATAAGTAATGTTTGTTTCGTCAATTCATTTATACGAATGGCCATGGTGTGAATGGCCAGATGGTGTTGAAGAAAAGATATTACTGCTAGTGACAGATACAGATGCCAAAAAATTATTAAATATTTTGTCCAAATATAATTCACGTAACATGTGTAGTACATGGATTAAAATTACGAAAAAGTTGCATCTTCTTTTTCTGTTAGTAAATAATTTGATATCTTCAATTTAAAAAAATATTTCTGAAAACACCTCTTAGTATTAAATTTTATGGCTTGAAACAGCAATATTTTACAAAATGCACGTAAACAATATAAAAGATGTAATGTTTTCAATATACTTATTAAATATATATCTTGCATATGTTATATTTCTGCACAAGTTCATATACTACTTTTTCATATTTTGCATATGTCATTTGCATAATTCATTATCATCACCTTTATACATAAGACTTTAATATTATTAAGAAGTATATTTTTATTATTAGTTCCTTAAATATTATACACATAACACATACACACACAAAAGATATTTTAAAACCATTTTAAATAAAATCTGCAAAATTAATTGTGATTAATGATCTCCACATCGTTCAACGTATTAAAAGATTAAGTTCTCAATTTTAAAAAATGTAAATTTAATTTTACTTAAATGTAAATTTAGGTAAATTTAATTTTAAAATATAACACGAAAAATAATTAGATATGCGATTTTAGTGATAGTTCGTGATATCATTTAAATTTTCTCTCATATTGGTTGACCGGTTTACCATTGTAACGAATGACGTGCGAAATTTATGTATCTTTTACGAAAACAGATTACTGTCGCTTCCCCTGTTAAAGATCCGGATTTTGAACTTGGCGGGTAAAGTGGCAGGTTTGCATTAATTATAAGGGCAAAAGGAATATCGTGTCTTAACTAGACGTACGTTAATCTGAACTCGCGGATATTATTCCTTTGGTTTTTTTCCTTTTTTTTTTTAACAATTAATTATTCTCCTCAAATGTAATAAACAATAAATAATTTACTTCTTTTATCAACGCGCGAAATTAAACAACCATTATAAATCGTTTAGAGAAATTTGCGTTGCAGATGAAGAAGAACGAAATGAAACGCGTTACAACTTGCGTGTATATGTAACAAAGTAATTCGGATTGTCCAGATTGTAACTGTAAATTAACAGTGAACACCTTGTAAAATATGAAACTCGTTTCATGCGCACCTTTTAAATAGGCATACGTCCCTTTACTAAATGTATAAATTCAGAAGATGCTGCATTCTGTCTAGCTGCGCTAGTCCTATTGCTAAGTCCCAGTCGTGAAATGTCACGGATTCAATCGACTTCAGCTTTCTTAGTGATATATATTATATATGCATGTACGTATATATGTATACATACAAATATATATAGTATGTATATAATACATACACACACGCGCGCGCGCGCGCGCGCGTACGCACACACACATATATGTAGGATATTTTTGAAACCTTATTATTGGAAGATACGGACTGACTAATTTAAATAACATACTTTTGGTTAACATGAACTTTATTAACAAGATATTATAACTAGGATGTATAACTAGGATTGGAAACTATAACTCTTTTCTAGAATTCTGGTCTACTCAAGGCATTTCTCGCTACTTTTTTCTCGATAATATTCTTCTCGTTATTTTCGTTCGTTCACTGAGGACAATACGTAATTTTCTTAAAGCTATTCACTCACTCGTTCTCTCTCTCTCTTAAACTAATTTCTTCTTTTTTTTCTATAAACAAATGTTCCTCCCAAAAAACAAATCACGCTCTCCTTAACTTATTTCATATATACACACACACAACTAATTAGTTCTATTGTAGAATCTTCCATCAGCATATCTCACATATATACACACAACACACAAATGACTAACTAGCTTTGAAACCTTCCATCCCACATACCTATATATATATATACACACATACATATATATATATATATATATATATTATACTATGTACTATATATATAATATTATACACACATATTATATATGTATAAGAATGTATATAATTTTATGATTATTTAACCCATTTGCATCCAAGCGCGGATATATCCGCGAACTGCAACTGTCCTTTACACCGAGCGCGGATATATCCGCGAGTCCGCGATTGCTTTTCATTACAAGTTACCGAATATTCTTCAGATGCCACAGATCATGTCTCTGATCTCTTCAGTTCATTATATTCTAAACAAATTTTATTTTTGTTGTGTCAATTTTTTAAACTATCATTATGAATAAGTGTTCTCAATCTATATTTAAATATTATCTATCAATGATTCAATAATACGATATACTGGCAGGCATTTTCCTATACGGATACCTGCAACTCTAGCAAAAGGAAAAAGAACATCAAAGCGATGCGTTGTGTGCTTATCTAAGTCTTTGCGAAGAGAAACGATTTATAAATGTCATGTTTTCGATTTACTATTATGTATTGATCACTTTAAGGAATTCCACGAAAAATAAATTTTTTATTTTATCTATAAAATAATTTGAATTTTTTCTATTTTAATAAAAAAATATAAAATTCGTTGTTTGCAATGTATCAACTGTTTTAAAAAGTATAATTCTGTTGTCATGTACTGCACTTACGACCGACTACGCGTGGTGATACAGGCCGATCATCAATTGAATATTGCTGATTTTTGAATACGGCACATTAAGTAGACGCATAATGCAAATGGGTTAAAGATTTATCTTTTCGATTACGTACTTAAAATAATTCTTTTCATTTTTTTATCGAGTATACATTTTGCAGATAGAATGCAGTATAGAATTTTATTAGTTTGTTTTTAGTAATTTAGAGATAAAATTTTAATTTCTCAGATTTTAAAAATCGATACCACGTGACTTATCGAACAGGAACGTATAATATTATTATATAAATTTCGACTTCGTTAAGCATAATAATGTATTGGTTCGTTTTGTTAATTTAAAAATCTAATCTTAATTAAAATAAAAATCAATGTCACAATTTTACATATCGAATATATATAATTTTATTAGATATTTATTAGAGTTCATTTTATTAATTTATGAATATAATCCTAATTAGCTTTAGAGTTCAATGTCATATCAACTGATGCGTGAGATATTTCTTGATGTTCAGAAATTAAAACTGAAAATATTTTTAAAGGACCACGTTAATGCATACACCGTGAAAGCAATGTTTACAAATTTTATTAGAGCATCGATCTATGAACAGATATAGTATCATGTACTATATAAGCGTTAGCAGTATTGACGTAATTATCCTCGAACGTGAACACGACCGGTTAAGCTTCAGAGAATGGCATCGTACTTTATGTGGATTCAATAGTGATAAAGTTACGGTGGAATACGTGTCATCGTGACAGCTGTCGAAATCAACGAAGTAATTCCTATATTTATTCGATATCAAAACAAAAGCTGCTGCCGATATTGGAGACCACTTTCCATGCTACAATTCGATGGATTTTAGATCATGAATGTCATGGAAAAAATGATCTTCTTTTTTTATAATCACATAAGTTGCGTTAGAAAATTATTCATCAACGATTCATTTTGATAGCCAATCATGACAGTCTTCATTAATGTGCTCGTCCATTAATATTTACTTTTATATGGAAAATTGAAATAAAAGTCATATGTGAATCAATCTAATTAAAATCTAAAGATATGAAGTTTTATTAGAACTCCATTTAATCATGTTTATCTGTAATAAATGCATATTTATTTACAATGTATTTTACAGTGTGAAAGATATTACTCGTAGTTTTATATGTGTCTTTATTATAACGCCAGTATAAATGGCAAAAGTATTAAAATCAAGGTGAATTTTCTAAGTTAAATATAATTGAATAAACCGAGAATGTGAAAATATTTATAGCATTGTTTTATCATGTTTCATTTATATAATCCGTTTGATGATCATAGTCATATCGTCGTTAAGTTATTGGTTATCTAATTTTCAATAATTCATACATGTATGTATGTTCAGTTCGTAGTTAACATATAATCTATATATATGTCTAGCTATTTATTGCGAGTAATAGGACGCAAAAGCGCCGTATAATTTGAACATGAGTCAGAAGTTACGACGGTGTTATTAGACGTAGAGACATACGCATGAAATGGCGGCAAGGCCATGAGTCATTCATAATGTACGCTTATGTGTAGGAAAATAACGAGTTCAAGCGGAGATCGTTGATGGTCCATAAAAAAAGAAAGAGAGAGAAAGAAAAAAAGAAAAAATAGGTGAAGTTTACGTTCGTATGGACAATGAAATAGATATGAAAAATATAGCTGTTTACTATATCGCTGTTTGTTATCTATATTATGATCGAAAACTCAATTTTATTAGACTGCAATCAAAAGTACTCGGTTGATGCTGTAATAATCCCTTAAGACTGTTTACTAACTTTTCTTCAAAGTGCAAGTGATTTTCTTCAAGCGACAGGTATGGACAAAATATGAACTACAAATACAAGCGGGGAACGTTGTCTCCATCATGCATTTATCGTATCAATGTATAAGTTCGTTGATTATTCCTCTCTCGCGTAACATAACAATTGGTTTCGTGTGGATAAAGTAAGTAATGTTAGTAGACTGTAACTCACACATTTCAATCTCTCATATGTATATTTTTCTTTAATGGTAGTATACGTCCCGCAGTAATCCGTGCTAAATACAATGTCAGTGTGCATTTGTTTTACGATGAATGCATAGAAAATAATAAATATAATTGACACATATAAGAATTAGTATATAAATCTGCGACAGAAAATAAGAATTTGTTGAATATTTTCTTAAAAATAATTAGTAAATATTTATATATTATATTATTTCAATACAAATTAAAACATTAATTAATTTGTAAACTACCTATGAAGTAGAACTAGCAGCGCTTTTTTCTTGCATGATTATCCCTGTAGAACTAGTCCACTCTATACGACTTCGATTATTACTATTATTAACAATAATATGTTATAAATATTTCTACTGATAATAATAATATTAATAATAATAATATAATATAATGTAATGTAATATAATATAATAATAATAATAAAAGTATACTTAAATATTATTTATATACATCTAGATATTATTTTACATTTTACATTAAACAGTAAAGACAATTAGTTTCGACCGTTTATAAGTAAGAAATAGTGTGGAAATAAATGCATTACGGTAGTAAGAAAAAAAAGAAGCAATAGCAGATGAAAACAAAAGAAACGTTTCGTATTTTTCTTCATATTTCGTTTGTATGAAACATTATTTATCGATGGTTGGTTATGTATCGAAATTATCAAGGACACGATATGTTGAGAATTCGCGCATAAACCATCACGTAAAATGATACATTTTTCCTTCTTTTGTTGTCATTAATTATCGTCATCATATGTGTCATGATTTATACAATATAAGTATATTCTTCTGTTTCTTCTTATTATTACTATATTATTACATTACATATTATTATTATAGTAATAGTAATAATATGAAGTAAACTCCTACAAAGGAACTTCTACATAAGAAAATAGCGCTAGGAGAAAAATTTCGTAGATAATGTGGAAACGAATTCATATTTTAATGTTTATTAAAAATAATATATAATATGTATGTTCACTAATTATTAATTTTGAAAAAATAATCAACAAATGTATATACGTTATATGCATTTGTCGTTGAATAAAATAATATTATTGTTGCGTCCTATCTAATACAAATCACCACGAAATTAACATCAGTCATCAGTAGAGGAAATAAATATAAGAAATTGGATAGTAACACCTTACTAAATTATCAAAAATAAGGAAAAAAGAATAAATCAATTCATTATTTTCGTTTACATCGATACAATAAAAAAAACATCGGAATCGTTTAACCTCGAAAACTTAAGATTTCCTGTATTACGAATCTAGATGCTTCCCAATGTATTACACATTAGTTATAAAATCTCTATCTTTTTAGTCTATAAAATCTGAAAAAAACTATAAATTTTTCAAAAATTTAACAATATTTTAGAAACTAAGATCCATTAGCATAAACGATTGGACACGTATTTTCTTATTTTTGTCATAAAATTATCTGATCAAAACTCATTAAAATGATCGAGTGTGTTACTTTAGTCTCTTCGTACAAACATCGTGAAATGAATTTCTTTATATTTAGGAATATTTAGAAAATCTGAGAATCAGTTATTTACGCACACAAAAAAATAGGCAATCGCTATTTCATGGACATAAAACGCACACTATTCAAGCGTGCATATGAAAATCAAAAGTGGAGATATGAGCTTCATTTCTTTTGCCCAAAATTTCGAGGGGCGCCTCATTACTAAACGTTTTCTTCGCGAAAAATGTCGAAAATAGCATTTGCGCCATCTGGGAGAACAGAAGTAAATCTCGACCAATTTTGATGAACACGATCTCATTTTAGAAACGGAAGTTTAATCTACGGCACTGTTCCACAGGACTTTTAAAGAAACTTTTTATTTGTGCATAAACTATTCTCGAAAAATACCTTTTGTTAACACAATTTTTTTCGAAGAAAATAAAACTTTTTCAAAGATATTTAAACATTCTAAATAATTAATTAGCATAACAAGTTGAAAATTATACAAATATCTGTATCGATATACATTGTAGAATTAAGAGCATGTCAAATATAATTGATAATTGGAAGATATTGTGACAATCGTAAAGCCATAAGGATTAAAATTCTTTCCACATTTTTTTAGATTCATTATTATCACAAAGAGTATTATCTATGTCTTTTTATTAACATATATTAATATTTTTATTAATGAAATGTTCGCGTACATTTATTTTGTTTAACAAGTACTTACGTTCGTTATGCGAAGTTGTTATCGTTATTATTCTTTACTTAACTTTGAATACATTCAATATAAGAAAATGAAACACAGGTATGTATTTATGAGTAGAGTGATAATAACATAGCTAACTAACATAAGGATACGATTAAACTTCTAGTTAGACTATCACTAATTACCGCTAATTACATGGATCATGTTGCAGGTGAACAATAGCGTGCAATTGTACGAAAACGTAGGCGAACTGCCAGTGAGGTATTAATCGATTGAACGTCAACCGTGCAATCATGGGGGAGTCTCTGCTTTGATGAGTCGTTACTAATTAGGACTGGGCCATTTGACGAGATTTCCAACGGACATTATAATGACTGATTATGGATATCGGTGGTAAGTGGTAAAATGATATAAGAGCTTATATGCATATATACCTATGTTCATACGTAAACTCGTCGATACAACATATATGAAAATACGTACTAATACAATATATTGTAAGTACATATGTGTTTACGAATATTACTCATATATGTGTGAATACTTACACACATATATGACAGATATACATTGTATCGATTTTAGTCTCACTCTGGAATATGAAAATGTGCAATTGCATCGTTTAAGATTAATCTTGGATATATTATATCTGGGATAAAATTCAAAAAGCACTAAATCCGCGCGGGAAAGTAACACAGCCGGATGGATACGTTTGAAGGATTATATAGGCACAGAAAATTTGCTAGAAATTCAAGGTAGATTTTAATTTTCTCTCAGAAACTTTTCATCCTAGCCACGATAATTCGTTCCTTCTTATTTTCGACAATGACTATAATATTTCATGTTATTATTATTCGTTGCTGTGTAGATCAGATTATTGACGAATCTATTTAGCGTATGGGTATATGTATACCTCGTAAACTTTCGGAGCAACGCGTTCAACTATTTATTACTCTTGAAGAAGGACTTCATAGCGCACCAATTTTCTCACCGATACTCAACGAGCTCAATCTCGAGAATGGAATTATTTTACGAGCATGTACTTTCTCTCTGTTCCAGAGAATATTGCAATCTTTTGTGTGTGCATGTTTATATGTGTGTGTTTGTATTCGTAATTTAGGAAAATTTTAAACGTGGTCTATTTTCTAATGCATTTTATATTGAACTCGGATTTATAGAAATTCTTTTTTTTCTAGATTAACAATGTGAATGATTGTCTAATCAAGAATTTCTTTCTTCTGATAGTATATCGTTTGTTTCTGATATTTCATTTCAAGAGTATATTAAATTCATCGTATGGAACGAATCAAGGTATAAATCTGAAAAGTTCTTAAACGGAAAATGTTGATTTCCGTTCTGGTCCTGACGAACAGGTTTGCTGACGATATCACGAATAAGTTTAACAATGACAAAGGCCATGTCGATTCGTTAGAAAACGATTGTCGAAAGAAGTTTTCTTGAAAAAGAAAAAGTGAGAAACTTAAACGAACTCGCAATTGAGAAAGTTTCTTTACGAAGAAACTTTTTTAGACAGAGACGTAAATTCAGTTTCCTACGTTTTCGTTAAAACTTATTGTTAGCCGCGGGTCAGAAATTTCCGAGCTTATTGTATTCCATAGCATTTCAACTCCCTCGTTCTCTCTCTCTCTCTCTCTCTCTCTCTCTCTCTCTCTCTCTCTCTATCTTTTTTGTCTCATGTATGATCGACGATTCCACAATTCGGTCGGATGGCGATTCACGTTTTTTAGATCGTTTTTTTCTTCTTTTTTCTATTTTTTAAAAAAGGTTTCAATAAAAAAACCTTTAATAAATTATTTTTGCCGCAAAATCGTGATATGTCCCTCGTATATAACGCACATGGAGGACAGTTGCCAAATGCACACTGCTCACTTAAATTCTAGCTCAGCAATTTTTTTTCCTATTGACCATATGGAATATAAAGGCCATTTAACAATATATATTGAGAAGTAAATGAAGATATATAAAAAGAGATTTTAAAAATTATATATTATTTTCCATGTGTTAGAATCATTTCAAAAAATCAGGTAGGACCAATGAAAATCTATAATTTAATCTTATACAATTTAATAAAATTTAAATTTATAATTTGTGTTTTTAATAATAACCCAATTATATAATTTTCTTTAACATTTATCAGTTTTCATAAAAATTAATCCGTCTTATTCAATATTCTTCTGGAATTATCTTATATATGCTATAATTAAAAAAACCAATTGAAATATGTACATATTTATATAAAATAAAAATATCTTTCTTAATCATATTTTTTATTATTTCTATTAACAAAGGATATACAAATTAATATGGACATCTGATAATAAATACCTTATATATCAAGCTACAATTTCTAATATTATTTAGCATAAAAATTTGTACCAAATAGAAAATCTGATATGATATTTAAAATTTTTTAATTTTCAGGATCTATCTCTTTCTCTCTCTCTCTCACTCATTCACTCACTCACTCACTCACTCATTTTTACGTATATGTTCGATAAATAAATCAGGATAAATGTAGAGAGATCAAATATTTCCGGCATATATGTATATTCCAGTAACAAATAGTACTCTTCTAGTACTATATAAGTATTCTAGTATTCTCTTTGAGATGTCGCGAAACTAAAAAAAGGAATCAATGTTCGAGCACATGAATGTCATGGAATGTGAGAGAGAAATCACTTGAAAGAGATAAGAGCATTCATTTTGTAGGATGTGCACGATATCAATTGAGAGCTGATGATTTGCTTCCGTCTTTGAGACCTCGTACTCGTCGAGTCTCGTTATAGCCAAACGACAAAGGGAGTTGACAGAGTCACCGTAGAAATCGTATAGATAATGAATAGTTGGCAAAACATGTTTCGCGAAGCTCAACAGGCATGCTCTTCATCTTTGGTACAATTTCTCTGCGCGATAATATCCACAATTTTATAATTTTCGCGTATATCTTCCATAACTTTTGACCGTCATTATCCTTAGTTATCTTTATTTCGATGGCCTTCGAAGCGCGAGAAAATCTTTCGTCGCGGAGCAAGAACTGGAAAGATATAATGTACGTCAGACTTACACATACACACAAACATACATGCATAGATATAGATACGGACATTATTATCTATCTCTTCGGTTATAGATATTCCACGTACGTTGTAAATGCAAAATGCGAACGCGAGCGAAGTCTCGTTCTTAGAAATTCTGATGTCACGTTTTACCTTCCGATGGACGAACGCTGAAGTCGATTAATCTAATCCATCCATTGAACGTATATATATGTTCGATTACGTACTGTATGTGTACATGTACACATAGAAATAGATGCTAGGCGACATAACAACATGTGTTCGTACGCGTAATTTCTTCCCGCAGCGCATATACGAGAAATGCAAATGACATATGTGCTGACTCGGTCGAGAGTGGTTTTGTTAATGAATAAGCTAACGCGTGAGAACGCAACTGGAATGCTGATATTCCCTACTTCGACTGATCGATCGTTCGATGCTTTAGTCAACCATGATAATTATAAATGGAATTAATTTTATGGAGAACAAATATTTACTTTTTTACGAATAATTACTTATTTATTAAGAATAATTATTATTCAATTTTCATTATTTCTCTAGAAATCGTAAAAACGTTCAATCGTTCTTTTTTTGTGATATATTCTTTTGCGAATATTCTAACAGCCTGTAATATTTATGTCAAAGCATTTTCTCTCAATTTTATTAGTTCTACGTTGTAAATCAATAAGAGAAAATTTATGCTACAACGCAAAATGACTCAGGTCCGAAAGAAGACTTTTTCCTCATAAGATTGATCAATAATATCTAAAAGATTTTTTATTCCACTGATTTCGGCATAAACGTCAGATGTGAATTAATCTTAATCATGGAACAATAAGCTCGTTGAAAACGTTCAAAATAATAATATTAGAAAATCAAGAACGAGGATTAATACGAGAACATGAAAAGAAATATCACGAAGATAACGATCAGTTGATAGAAAGAACGAACATAGTTAATTTTCGAAACCTTGAAACTTGAGGTTTCTGAGACATCATTATCATTCATGCTAATGTTGAAGATCATCGCTTAAAATTGTTTTCTTCGTGATGCAAAAGTTTACTTGTCAAGTGGAATTCTCGATTTATTGAGGCTTGTTAAAAAAAAGTTTCGAACATTTAACGACGATATAAATTTTTGAACTAGAAGCAAATTCTGAAAAAAGCCCTTTAGATAAAGAAAAAAGAAAAAAAAAAAAGAAAAAAGAACAAAGAACAAAGAAAAAGAAAAAAGAAAATGTTCCGATATAAATTCAAAATTATTACAAAAGTATCACGAAAAGTTAATTACGTCCTGTTCTCCAGTTTTTTTGATCTGTCCATTGTCATCATCGTAGTAGCAAATCGTGACACTACGAATTGAATTTATTCGATGACGTCACCTCATCGTCATTTTGTCGCGCTCAAGAAAGCCATTGCTATTGACTAAAAATCCAAAAAGATCTGAAGATCCAAAAAAATTGTAGAAAAAAGTAAATAATCTTATGTATCGTAAGCGCATAAACGTAAATAAGAATAGTTTTTAAATAATTAGATACTATTATTATAAAAGCATTATTATAATAAAAGCATTATTATTATAAAAGCAATGGATATTTAAGCGTATTAAATAATAAGAACTTTTATAAATGTTCTCCTTTCTTATATTTTAAGTTGTACCATATTTAATTAATGACTCATTGCCTGTACTCATACGTGTAAAATTGTCGAGTCTTAGTATATTTCATGCGTAATCATTACACAAGGCTACTAGAATGCAGTTTATGGGTTATGCCGATCACATTTCATGAACGCGGCTTATCACCTATAACAATAAGAATCTCCTTCAAATATGCATACGTTGCACGAATCGATATCAGAAACGTAAAGTTAAGGAGGTCTCTTTATTAATGATAGCTTTCAAGTAACCCAAGGAATGATATAAGTTAGGTGAGTAAAAAGAATATTGGAATTCTAAGAATGTCGAGTGGTATTTTGGAAGAAAGATAAAAATCTAAAATCATGACAGTTATAAAACGAGTGGGATTATGATTGCCAAAAACACGATCTTTTCACGCTCCTGACAAATATGGTCTCATCAGTTTTTAAAAAATCAAGAAAGGTGTAGGTAAATTCATTAAAAAATTCTTGGGAAAATTCTTCCGCGGACTTTTAATATCAAAGAAAAAATTTTTATCGTGTAGTCGTATAGATATAATCTATAAAGAAGAATACTTTTACTCATTTTACGACGGGTACTCGAAGTAACGAAGGTAAATATTTTCTTAATGACGACAAAATTAGACATCGTTGATTAATAGAACCAACAACATCAGAGAATGAAAATTAATCGTCTTGGTAGGTCTCATGGAGCTGTTACGTTCGTCTGGCTAACGTTATGAACGTTTCACGCATATAAATGACGCAAGTGCAGCCAGTCCATATCATCTGCTCCCGTCTGCTTTGGTCAACCGGATATGGAACAGACCCCCAAGGGTTAAAAGACGTTAATGGGCTAATAGGGACGCTAATGATTCATTAGCTCATGTGAGCTTCAAGCCGGTTAACGATCATTTCTCTTGCGTGTTGACGGTAACTGGCCAATGTCAATTGTAGATATTTGTTTCTTTACTATTGCTTAGACAAGATAAACGTATTGATTGATAGTTATTTTCAAATTAATCTTCGGATAGTTCTTCTATGTTTATATATATTTCATATAACATTATAATAATATTACGACTGTTAATAATTCGGCTACATTATAATATAGAAATAATACACTTTTGATACAATGAGTATTGTAATATTAGCAAAATAAGAAAAAAAAAGACATAAATTATGTAAATTCCATTGGTTTCAGGAAATGATTATAAAATTCAATATTATTTTATAAGTTCACAAAAGTTCGTGTCAAATTAATTATAGAATTTGGTATTTATAATAAATACAATTAATCTTTGATTTTGAGGATTACTTTTGGCCCTGGGCGAATTGTGTTTGTACAGGAATGCGTTTTTCATTTGCTGGCAGACGCAAGCTGTCGTCCCAGAAATCGTAAGGTTCGAGTTTGCTCAAACGTCTTTACGGCGGTTCTTCCTGTTCCGAAGGAGGTTTCAGGGTCTTGACACATGACACTTTACATAAATGGAACGTGGACCTTACGCACATTAGCATATTCGATAAGGAATATTCTTCGGTCAGTCGCATACGTTTCTTTTAAAGTTTATAATTACCTAACGTAATTATCGTAGATCCGGTCTATATGTTTTTAATATCTTTAAATCAATTTATTTATTGAATAAAATGTTATAGTTTAACAAATATTGAATATAATACTTTTTCGAAAATTATTTAAATATTACGTTAACTCTCGATAAAAAAAGTTATAGATCATCATATGTATAATCAATTTTTTTATAAAATAAGTTTTATATTGTTACATTTTATATCGTGTTTCAACGTATATAATAATTATGGAAGATTGTTTTAGCCGTAATAATGTATATAAAACGACCTTTCATATCTTTCAAACGTTCATTTCGTTACACGCATGAACCATGGTATGTCTAGTTAGAACACGAAGTAATTGCTTGAAATTTTCAGTAAAACGCACGATTCAGTAAAACGGCCGATGGATGTTAAAAAAAATAGAAGCCACTTTAAGAACGTAGAATGCGGAATATAGAAATTTTTGCTCATATAAAGCTCTATTATCAGACGTAATTAGTAGCCAGAAAATTTCATTCGGAAATAAAAAAGAAATTAAATGGCGACTATTTTTCATTATGCCCAAGCAAAATGAAATTTTTCCATATGCGTAGGTATTACGATTCTCGATTGTCACAAACGTGTTTTTAAATCTTATAGTCTCTTCTTTCTCTTTCTCTTAACATTTATAATGAAAACGTCAAGTTTTATATATGCGAAATATCGGGACATTCAATGAAACGATAGCGTGATTTCCTTTATCAGAAGAAATGCGTGACAGGAAATGGTCGGTTTTCTGTAAGCTAGATATAATCGTGTAGAGTATAATAGTCTCATAATGCTTCTACTTGCATACAATGAAAATAGAATAGGATTTATTCATCATATAAAAGCTTACGAATTTTCTCTTAACAAATTATGACATTTTAGTTATCTAAAATTAGAAAGTAAGAAATATGATCTTAATAAACGAAAAGATTTGATTAACTTTCTGACAAAGGCGTACTCGGGAAAGCTTTAAATAAGATATTTTCAATAACAGATTACTTTTTTGACGTTGGAAAAACATTTTTGAAAATTCGTAGAAAATCGAACGTGGCGGAAAGGTTTTAATGAAAAGAAAAAAAAAAAGAAAAAAAGAATAGAGAAGCTTTCGGGTCAGTCTGATGAGGACAATGCATCCGCCATCGTATTCTGGAAACAAATAAGTTGAACTTAGAAAGAATGAAATGAACGAGAAAGATTGGACAAAATTTTTCCAAGGTATATAAAATACCTCTCGTCTTATTCTTCACAAATTTATGACATGCACTTTTTGCACTGCACCGAAAAGTAAAACCAATGTATAGTATTTTGATTGAGACAAGTACAATGAGCCAATCACTATGCGGAAACACGATCGAGAGTAAAAAGAGATAGAGATAGAGAGAGAGAGAGAGAGAGAGAGAGAGAGAGAGAGAGAGAGAGAGAGAGAGAGAGAGAGAAAGAGGGAGAGGGAATTTCGAATCCTCTTTCGAATTTCACTTTGCAAGAGTAAAAAAGAAATGTAGGGTATCGCGATAAGAGCTGGACCTCCTTTCGTACGAACGTCATTATTTTCTATTATTCTCAAAGAGGAAGAAAAAGAAGCAGAAGAACCAGTAACATAAGGATCAAAGGTATCGTGCTTCTTAGGTTTCTTTTTACTATTTTTAAAACAAGCAAACAAATTTGAGAATTAGATGTATTAACGTCGATTAATATTTGAAATAAAATTTCGCTTCATGTTTACCGTGAACAAATATTACCTCCGTTCTAGCACAACTTTATAATTTCACTAAATATAATAGTTTATCGATCGTAGTGATTAATATTTAGTTTAAACTTAATATCGATAATTACTTTTTTATACGAGCGTCACATTATCTCAGGAATTTTATATCCATCCCAGTTGGAAGGAATTAGCATTATGAGCTTTCCACGTCCCAATTCTGTTAGAAAAAGCAGCAATCGACATTATTTGTCGATATCGCGATCATTTTTCTCTTTGCGGACTGAATTCGCAGATTAATTCTCTGATTCGTAGCATTCCGAATCGTAGCTTGATTTTTATTCATCTCTTTATATTCAACCGCAGGAAGGTAGCGAAGAACCGGTTTAATTTTGTGCCAATTAATTTCAGTTATACTACTAGGAGATATGGAGGAGAATTTCTATGGACAATACTTAACCAATCAGTACTCGAGCGATGCCTGCATCGCGTCTTGTCTTCTTCTTATTCTTAACCTTCCTTCACTTCTTGTCTTTCTTTTCTGCTGAGTTACGAGTGTGCCTTGAAACGAACGAGACGAATAAGATAGACGGATGTGCATGCAAAAAAGAATCCAGTCGACAATGGTAAGCGAAAAAAGAAATGTTATCTAGCCAACAAGTTTGCACATTTTGAAAGTTCTTCAGTAAAGTTTTTTCTCATCAAATATAAAATACAATTTCAATGAGATCCTAAATTGGACGGTGTGATTAATAAAGAAGAAAACAAAACCCCTTGATATCCCTTATATTTTTCAATATTATATGGTTTTTGTCGAAAAGAGAAACGCATGATGGATCGAATAAAATATAAGGGAATCTAATAATTACTAGCGTCTCTCTTTTCCTGTCATTGAGACACATATTCCAATAACGTTGAACGTCATTTATACGCAGCTGGTAGTCGGTGCGAAAGCGAAGTCAAATGAATGAAGTAAAATACGGTATGAGATGATGCGTTAGGTGGTACGACATCAATGCCTTTTGATTTCGATGGGAGCAAAGAGAGTGCTTTTGCGGTACGATAAATAGTCAAAGAAACGAATGGTTGTATCGGAAACGTTACTGAAGCATTTCTTTTTGAGCACGCATGTCCGGAATAATGGACCAGTCCATGGTCAAGATAACGTAAAAAAAGTGTTGTTTATTTTCGTTTGATCTTCTTTCACGAATGTTTTCTTTCGTTTCTTATTTATCGTCCATCGACTCGTTCAGAATTAATTATAATTAAAACATTATATAATTCAATCTTTTAATTCGATAATCTTTTTATTCGACATCAAGGAAAATGATATCTATGAGAGATTAAAAACAAAAATTTGTCGAAAGAGTATCAAAAAAATAAAACAGTAGATTCGAGAAAACTTCGAAGAGATTTTGTGATCGTGATCGAGTGATGCTTAATTTAAGGTGCGACTTAATCGATGACCGGCTTTAATCGAGCCCCAGTTAATTACGATCGAAGTCGCGGCCAGCTCGTCGAGCCCGGGACTGTTTCGCACCCCGTCGATTCGTTCATCGATTTCTCGAGAGAGGTAGAGAAACTGGAAGCGTACTCTTTTGTATGCACTGAAAGAGAGGTGATCCATGATTAGCGGCAGCTTGTTCGAAATTGGAATTAAGTTTTGACCATGTCTTTATGATTTCTCCTTCGTTCATATCGTTTATCCTCTTCTTCTGTTTTTTCTTTTTTGTATTTTTTCTTTTTTTTTCTTTCTTCTCTTCGTCACCCTTGATCTTTATGGACGAGTCAACGATGAGACGAAATCAGATTAATCGAACGTTTTTCTGATGATCAATGAACCAAGTAACTACAGAGTTGATTCATAAATTTATAACATAAGTACCATTATAAATAAAAAATTTTTTACAATAAAACGTCAGTTAATTATAACTCTCTCTCTCTCTCTCTCTCTCTCTATATATATATATATATATATATATATATATATATATATAATATGTATATATGTATATATATAATAAATATAATATTTACTTTCTAATCAGAATTTTTAATTTTATCATTTTGTATATATAGTAATACTAAAAAAATAATTACAATAACAATTACAACACTCGAATTAGCGAATATTATTAATAATCAATATAATCTATCGTTATTATCGAACAAATTAAATATTTGGCAGTATTAGAAAAAAAAGAAGTCGTCGATATCGTTTTGCAACGAGGGTTAAATATTTGCCGAATGACCATTTTTACGATAACGAGCACATTAACTCGCGCACGTTGCTCGTTTTCTTTTATTGAGAAACCTTCGAACCCAATTGGCCTCCCTCGATGGATGAAAGCGTCGGCCCTTTCGAGAAGAAAGGGAGACATCGATCATTCGACGGTAATATTCTCGTGGTCTTTGTAATTTCTGCGTGAATTTCGCGCCGATGAAAATGGAAGCGTACCAATATCGAACAACGAGACATAAATTTTGCTTCAGTTTAATCGAGAACGTTTTATTAGCTGACCAACCAAATCTTGAAAAGCAACGATTTTTACTATATCCTATTTCTCTTCACCTTTTTTTATTTATTCTTTATTTATTTTATTAATTTGACTTTTTACTTCATATTTTAATAGGTTAATTTCTTTTGTTTTACATTGTATTTTATTTTTATATACTTATATTATCTAAGGTAACATTTCATGTTACATTATCCGTTACCATCTTATTTACGATCACGTTTTCGTTCATATGTCCTTCCTCCATGTTATTGAGCCTTGATCCACGACAATCATTTTTTTTTCTCCACACATCTCTTTCATTCTTTGTAATTTTGTTTCTTTTTCTTTTTCTTTTTCAAAAAGATCGATATTTCTTTTTCCGTCTCGGACAGAGACGTGTTCAAAGCGATAAGAAGGAGTGAGTGGAAAAAGGGCAAGAAGGAAGGAGAGAAATGAGACGAGAATGAAAAGGGAGGGACAGTCAATGAGATAGAGAGAAAGAGAGAGAGAGAGAGAGAGAGGGAGAGAGAGAGAGAGTGAGTGAGTGAGTGAGTGAGTGAGTGAGAAGAAGAAGAAGAAGAGAGGAAGAAAAAGTATCGGTCAATGAACTTGAGGCCCCCGGGGCCTCGCGTGGCCCTCGGTCTTTCTTTTCTCTCTCTTTCTCTCTTTCTTTCTCTCTCTCTCTCTCTCTCTCTCTCTCTCTCTCTCTCTCTCTCTCTCTCTTTTCTTCTTCACCTCTCTTTCTTACTCGTATCTCTTAGTGGCAAATTTTTGCATAGCAGCACCTGAATCCCAAGAGACTGTTCCTTTCTCACGCTATACATCGTCTTCAGGTCACTCGACCTTTTCTCAGGAAAAAAATAAATAAGAATAAAATAAAGAAAAAAGTAAAAAAACAAGACAAACATGATTATTCGTAGATAATAAAGAAGATGTCATATCAGTTATTTCGAATAATTAATATCGCGCTTTCAATATCTTATCATTTACGATTTGGTTAATAAGAATTCATTAGATCGAATAATTTTTATTGTCATTCGTAATTGTCATTAGAAGTTATATTATAGCCAATTTAATGTTTTGTAAATATGCGTGTTCATTTGATAGATAAAAGAGTAGAAAGTTCGACTTCGCTATCGAGTCATATTTCGTTATCGATAATTGCAATTCATTTACTTATCTGAGACATTGAAGTTTGAATTTTGTGATATCGTATTTTATTAACTTTTCTATTTTTATTCGATTAAATATATTGCTATGATTAAATTCGATTAGATATATTTTTATGATTATTCGACTTTTAAATAGCGATATTAATTTCACGTCGGCTTAAATAAATGTTTCTTATTTTGTAATAATATTTCGATTCTTATAAACATTCTCTGAAACGGTTATAATCTAGCTTCGTTATAATCATCTAACTTCGTCCATTCGTAACGAGTACATAGACTTTGAGATATGAGAGATCTCATCGGTATTTATACGCCATTAAAATCCACAATCGGTTGAGCGAATTCTACTTGTATGGAGATTAAAAGAAAATAAGAAGTTATAAGTCGTGCAATCTTTTTTATTTTCGCCAATGAAAGATCCTAGAATTTTCGACTTCTCCGATTTCGTAAAAATCGCATCATACGAAGTAGGTAAATACATCAGCGTAGAGATTTTTTCCGCATATCTTGACACCAATCGGCAATGTAATGTTCCGTTGTTTTCGGCTTAACGTTTATCATTGATTTGCACTCTAATTTGTAGTTTACCATCGATTCTCAGGCTTTCTCTTTCGAAAATGTGATAAAAGTTACATACGTATTTATTCTTAATGTTTGAATTATTTTGAATATATGACACAATCGATTTATCATTATAAAAGGGAAAGAAATGACGTGCCGATATCGATAAAAATATTTCTGATAATAAAATTGAATTAATTGATCAAACCAACGTGAAATAACGATCTCGTTATGGCAATTTAACGCTAATGACGCCATTATGCATGATTTTTCCGCGTACGTGAGATTTGATAGAAAGTCATAGGCGTTAGCTAGAAACCGTTGGACATTAAAAAAATTATTAATTAAGAATCATTTTGATCAGTTGATAACAAAGAAATTCGTTAAGAGTATTCGATAGAAATAAAAAATTTATAGTTCATATTTTTTTTTCAATATAACTAAGATATATATACGATATTTTATTATTGCTTTATTATAGATGTTTCGAGATCTTTTTTTTTAGATGTTCGAATTAAAATAATTCAAATTTCTATAAGTCTCCAAATTTTATTTCTTTTTAAGACGTTTGTAAATATCATTAATTTTTGTTGATTCAATACGCTGTTAAAATCATATCGAATAATAAAAAGTTTTGATTTTATATAATATTTTTAAATATCGTATTTTACATCATATTTTACATAAAATATCGTATTTTACACAGAATATTCGAATAACGTTTTGAAATAATATTTTAAATGTTTGTATAAAAATATGATGAGTAATATTTCATTTATTCGAATCGATTATCTCGAAAAATTGAAACTATACGCTGTCCAATTTGTGTCCGCTGTTTTCCGTCCAACATTATCAATTATTTTCTCGAAATATCAAAAAGGGGCTTCGTCAATATTAGTATTATGCTATGACGTATATTTCACGAGACTGTTTACTCGACGTATCACCGAGATGATGACATCACTGTTTCTTAACGTCGAAATGGATGATCGCGACGCGCCTATGTTTGTAAAGTATCCACTTCCACCCTACATCCTTCCCTTTATCAGCAGGACAACGTCGTAACTATATAATTAATAAAAATGTCTGGCACGAGTTTTATTATCTACCGTATAATTTTCATGATTTAATAACTTTAAATCAATTTTAAAGCATATCTATTATAATGTGAAATCGGAAAAAACATTGTGAAAAATAAAAAAAAAATTTGATTTTTATTTTCTTACAATTATTCAGGAAAAAACTTCTACGAAGCGTGATTTGATCGCGTTACTTATCCTTTTCCTTTCATCGTTAGTTCGCAAACGAATGAACGATAATTAGCACGATTATTCTCGGCGTTCGTTAATGAAACGTACCGACGTTTTCCTTATCGAATCGTTTCCTGGAAAATCGCGACGAATCTTGACTATAGTTAATCGGCGCAGTTCCTGTCTGGAATAGCGTTTGTTACATGGTTACACTCTCTAATATCGAGACGAGTATGCAAATCAGAGACGTGCTTTATGATCCACGATAATGATAATATAGTTCATCAACAAGAATTCATGTCTAATACGATAAGATAGATCGAGAGTTATCTTTTTATCTTCTTAGAATATTTCCTACCCACGTGTAGTATCTTTCCATCGTTTCGAGTTCGTTGTAATAATCAATGGACAATAAGTTTAATGTAGTGATAAACAAAATAAACATTTTTTAGAAAAAAATTCGTTCGTTTCGATAAAAAAAGAAAAAAAAAAGAAAAAACACAATTAATTGAACAAGACAAGAAATAAAAAGGTATAAAAGAAAATTTCCAAACAAACGAATTCGATTCGGTCATGCTAGTAGGTGTGTATACGTGACACACTAATCTAATTTCCATGTGTGTCGTGTATACAGCTTATCGGCATCGCGATTTCGCGTGCCTATTTTTTTTAATCTTTTCAATTCTTTCCTCCTCTTAACTATGACTGTATATACAATCATGTGTACGCACGCTCTCCGGATATAGATGACCATCGATTAGGTCACTTGCTTGAAGCTTTGAACGCTTCTTCATGCGATCGATACGATAAATATCTTTTTCGAAAAACGTCAATGATAAATTAAATTGATGTTTAACGTAGTTGCATTATTATTATTATTATTATTATTATTATTATTATTATTATTATTATTTATAATCGAATAAAATTGATTTGCCGTCTCGATTACATCCGCTGATCTCGATAACTTCGTTTTGATAAAAATTCGAAATATTCGTACGATTTCAAACTGGCTATTTTGTATATTGTCGTATACAAATTCACTAAATAAAAACATATAAACGTTTCTATTTTCAATCGTTGACTCTCGTGAGAATCAGCCAAGAGAATTAATTATCATGTGCGGAATGTCACTAGCTCCTAGTTGCGTGTTCCAATCGGTCAAATAATTTAATGCTACAATAGAATGTGGCACAATCGTGAAATAGGAATCGGTAGAAAAGAAAAGAAATGTTTCTTTTGTATCCCGTAGTTAGAGATATCTTTATATCATCTATCTTTTTCTTTATTTTGATTGGCCGACTCGTCAGTTTTTCGCTAGATACTCGTAATTACGACGGACGAATTGCTTTGATAATAATCCGAAGTACTGTGACACCCATGTTTTAGATTATTTAACGATTCTTGTCTTAATACGATCGTAGTCGAACTACCTTTTCTCTGTCAGAAAAGAAAAGAAAAAAGAAAACGAAGAAATAAAAGAAGAAAAAAGAAGCAAATATGTCGATCGCGTTGAGTTACGAAATCGTCGTGGTAACTGTTTCGCATTGGAAATAATTACGGTGTATAGCGAAGAAAAAAGAAAAGAAAAAAGGAAACAACGGATACGGGAGAGGTCCGAAAGAATTTTTAAATATTACGAAAGTCCTTTTTATCTGTGACATTTATTGCAACGATTTGTAAATTATTCAAGAAAAATATAAACGAGCTTACTCTTAAAGGATTTACGATTCTTCAATGTTCATTATAATAAATCACGAAAGACCTAAAAAGCTCGCGAGAAGTATCGTAACCTAAGAAGCTTTGAGAATAAGGAACTTTGCACGTCGCTACCACAGCATAAGGAAGTATTTTTCACAGAAAACTTTCTTTCGGATTATTCGCACGGGTTATCCAGCATATCCGTTTTCTCCGTATGTGGGAATAACAAAACAAAAATCAGAAAATTAGACAATGAGAAAAAGAAAGAAAATATAGAAAAGGGGAGAGATGTAGAAACAGTGAGAGAGAGAGAGAGAGAGAGAGAGAGAGAGAGAGAGAGAGAGAGAGAGAGAGGAGAGAAAGTCCTTCGTATTACAAATTATCGTAAAAGTGCAGTCTGCTCGAGATGATTATTTCGGTCTACAGAATTCGAAGAAAATGACTAGAGGAAAAAGAGAGGAAAGTAAACGAGTTCAATTCTCTTTCCTTTCCTTTTTAAAAGCTTTGCCTATATTCGTGTTTGTGCATGCGACGCGTGCGAATAAGTAAGTACTTACATATCAACGCGCTCGAATAACGTTGTTTTACCGGTAAAACGAACTCTTTGTAATCCTCATTAGTAAATAGTAAATGGATAAGCGAATTCTTGCGCCTAATGAGCTCGACGAAGCAGAAATCATCGATTTTCAGTAAACGCTGTGAACGTCGAAGTCTCGGTAGCTCTCGGTCCAGTAAAATGGTAAAGCTAATCCGAAGTAAGAGAATTTGCGTAGAATGGAAATGGAAACTGTCTTAGAACTTCTATACAAGATATTCTCTTAAAATAATTTTATTTTCAATCTTCTTCTTCACATTCATTACAAACGCTTGTCCATTTCACGTTTTGCATTGTGGACATGATATTGTTCGTATTATCAATACTATGGCTAAAAAAACTGACATAAAGTAATACTCGAATTCATTAAAAATTCACTTTTCAAAAATTTCGAGTATTCTAAAGATTTTAAATAAACATTTGATATGTTGATGATTTTCTTATGTTTATACTTAATTATATTAACAAAATAGTAATTATTTGCAATAATGTATAGTAAGATAATATTAATCATATAATTATATGGCAATAAGGAAAAATTAATCTTTTAAATTTATCTACGTTCAATCTCTTTTTTGATTTATCAATTTTGTATCACATAGCAAAAAAAAAACGAGATTTATTAGCTATCAAGTATTTTACATCGTCTTGTTTCAGGATTTCACATATTTTCCCGTCGTAAAAGTAGCATGTTTTGTTATAAGTGTACCATGAGACGTACGCACACTAGTTTCCTCAAAACGAACGAACGAGTCACGTCTTCTATCGCGAAATATTTTTTCTTCAACAAAAAGCCCAAAAGAATTGTATCTTGTAAATGATCTCGTCCGGTTTTTTTTAAAACATGTGTCTTCCGTTTGCTATTTAGTCTTCTCCTTAGTTCATTTCCTTTTTTTTCTCAAACAAATGAATTCAATATAGACATAATTCGATAAAATGTTAATTTTTTCAAATCTCTTCGCTTTTCATAATTTTAATTGATGATATTCTCTTGTTCAAAAAGTTTATAATAATTCTTAATGATTTAAAATTTTTATGCATATATATATACATATAGAATAATGTATGCACTTTTTCTCGATGTTGGATAAACCCACAAATATCTATCTTTAAAAATAAAAATTGTAACTTGTAAAAATATTGACATTAAATATGTATTGAAAATTTTTACGAATTTTATGTGAATAACTTTCAAATGGAATTTCTTCGAAAGTGAATGTTTCGTTGCAATATCGCAAATATGTTAAAAGTTTATTGGATTTTTTTTCTTTTTCCTGTGACCAAGATAATGCGTTAGGAACTTCTTATGAGGATAATCGAAATGAAATAACGTAAAATTAGTTTTTTTTTTTAAGATTTATATAGGCATACGTTATATCCTAAATACGAAAAGAGGGAAAAAATGAGATAGTTTAAATACTCACGTTCATAATCTAGTCGCAAAATTCCCGTGACGTTTGATTTGTGACAGGGTATAATTATAAAAAAATTAAAGCCGTTGATCGCGCATCATAATCGACACTGTAATTAAAACACTGGGACTCGACACTGATATTTTTGTGTTTTTCTTTTTTTTATTTTTTTCCTTATCTTCGATCAAAGTTACGTATACGTGAGATAAATTTTTTAAGGATTGTTTCCTCGTTCAGGATGATCCTTGATAAAATGTTCTGCAAAATGAAAACTTAAAAAAGGGACAATTATTGTGAGGAAAAGAAACTAGAAAACGAAACGATCCGTCACTTACGGAGGATGACCATCGACTGAAGCGCCACGAAGCGTTGACTCGCTTAGTCGAGCCTCCCGCGCTCGGTTACGCTTCGAAATTCGAAGCGCGCACGCTCGAGTAGGAAATCTAGGAGAGAACTATCAATCTCTACGGGGATATACGTCATCTCGAGAAAAATTCGACCGATCCTTTTCGACTTCTTTTTTTCTTTTTCTTTTCTTTTCGTAAGATTCATGAAACATTGAAGATACAGCATACAATTTTTAATTATTTTAGGGATTCTTTACACTATCTGATACAACAGATAATTTTCTTAATTAGAATCTTGAATATTTTGAAGTTTCGAAGAGCTAATGTTTGTATTAAAATTCATAATTTAATAAAATTCTTAAAAAAATTCAATACATTAGATACATACTTTGTTAAACTTAAGAAATAAAATTATTGTATTTTAATTCAATCTAATATTAAAATTGTTAAATAATCATGAGATAAATCTTCACTTAAATCTCTTCTCATTGTTTAGTTCTGTCAAAATATTTCTTTAAAATTTTTAAGTAAAAAGAATAAAATTAAATCTTCAGTAGATCTTCTGAATACTCGATCGAATGATTTATCAAGGAAAGTAGGAAACCATTACTGATGTAGTTCGAGTTGAAGTAATTTCTATTTATTTCTTTCTTTATTTCTTTCTTTTCTTCCTTTCTTCCTTCCTTTGTAGAAGAGAAACGAAAAAAACGTGAATGGAGCTAAGGATAAGAGTCATCACGGTGGTAGCTCTTGTTTACCAGGCGGAACGAAGGAAAGGACGGTAACACGTCTCTTTGTCGATGTATCCGCATATTTGCACTTTACATGCCGTGACTGCAATCCGATGGACGAGAGTTTCGCTGCGAACAGACTTTGCCCCTTTGCTAGCGATTTATATAGAAAATTCATTCAAGAGTTTTGTCTAATTCGTGTCTGAAGCGTTATAGAAATCTCGCGTTAGCTTTCACGTTCCAATTATATATGTATATCATTTTTATTTATTTATATTTTCGTTATTTTCTTGAGAAAAAACATAGATAAAATAGAGAATCACATTGAATTGAAGAAAAATTTGTAGATACAATTTTTATCGATTATCATTTATTCACAGTTTTTTAAACGATATAATATTTTGCATTTATTGGAAATTAAAGAAAAAGTGCAAGAAGGGACATGCCAAAGAGAAGGTATGGATGGTGCTACCCTGACAAATTATGAGAATGTTGCTTTCTCATTCAAAATATTGGAAATTTGCGAGATTGGACATAATCGAATTTTATTTAGCACTTCATAGGACGACTTATGAAAATCTGGAGGTAGATAGTGGGTATAGTATGATATTCGGATAGTATAGGATGCACATATGTATGGGCAACGAAACATCTAATGAATAAATTAATGTAAATCGTAGTTTCTACGTACTTGCTTGTAAAATGAGAACAATATTTTTTGGGAATTTTTTTTTTGCTTGATTCATATTTATGTAAATCCTAAAGCATGTTGACGAATGATAGCCATTTTAAACCTTTGTTAATGAGCAGATATTTGGAATTTTATATTATTAAGTCGTTAATTTTATATTATTTATTTATATTATTTATATTATTATTTATATTATTTAGTGGATTTTTTTGGGTCGATTTTTTATGGATTTTAGAAATAGTTGTTTTCGATAAATAACTATAAGATATATCACTGATTATTTATCGCAATTTTTAATAACGTGATTCAACAATCGAATTCTATAATACATGATAAAGAACCAAATGAGACTTTGTTTATATTGGTAATGTTGGCCATACGAGCAAATTGTGCTTACAACAATCTAAGCATAGTAGAGTATTATTAATAACGAAGTATCAACTTTTATATCAAGTTTCCATAATACAACGTTAATACTTGTCTTCACCGACAATCGGTATACTGCAAGTAAAATTAATAACTCGCTCCAAATAGTTTGCCGGCGAACCGCAAAAATCAATTAGATAGCCGCATCAACTAAAAGTTTCGAACTTGCAAACGAATTACCTATAATATTTAATAAACTAAAGTAAAGAGAATAAAAATAGTTGACTTATATACAGCTTTCTATCTGTTTATTTTTTATGACATTTTATATCCTCGTAGGTAACTTTTTCAAGTTGAGAAAAATTTTCAATCGTACTTTCGAAAAATTTGTACTCGAATATTTCGAGTGACGTGTTCTTGGTACTTACTCAGAAAATTTATGAAAGGAGCATGAGAATTTTCGTTAGATCGTGATACCCTGAAAGAAACTGGAAAGAAATAGATAGATAGATAGATAGATAGATAGATAGATAGATAGATAGATAGATAGATAGATAGATAGAGAGAGAGAGAGAGAGAGAGAGAGAGAGAGAAGTAGGTAGGGTTCGGTCCGCTGCCGTTGGCAGATGCACGAAGAATTTCCCACAGCATCGCGGCCCAGTTTTACATAACTCTATAACATTATCCGCGTAAGCGTAACGCGATTCCGCGTAAACTTACGTTTAGTCGTGCTTTTGACGGATGTTGAAGAACGTACGAAGTATACAGCAGCCGAGAAAGTCGTACACGAATTTCCGTTTATTCTGAAAATTGTTCGTACTGGTTGCATAAAATGATGAAAAATGATGCATTTACTTTTATTATTGCATACATATCATTTAAAACATATCGTTATTATTGTATTTTTTACGATAACAATATAATTCTCGATGTAATAATAATGGTATTGTATTGCTTAATTATTGATTTTTCAAATGCACAACGACAATTATATCCAAATTAACAAATATAGAATTTATTTTATTTACTGGTTTT
Source organism: Vespa crabro (assembly GCF_910589235.1). Classification (NCBI taxonomy): domain Eukaryota; kingdom Metazoa; phylum Arthropoda; class Insecta; order Hymenoptera; family Vespidae; genus Vespa; species Vespa crabro. Next base: position 10,559,900 of record NC_060956.1, on the reverse strand, counting down.
TATTTTAATTTTCGAAATGTGCCTATATTTATGAAAGACGTGCTAACAGATTTGTTTCTAATTCAGGTTTAGAAACACGACATTTTTAAGTTGATATACTTATACAATAAGAAGTATACACGACGTATAACTGTTCCGTGTTGGTATCGTAATTGCTGTACCATGAAGAATATACGATACCCCTCGGTAAATGGTCATTGTACCGTGATCGCGCAAATGGGTCTATCGTTCTTAAACGTACAGAGAAAATTTTTCACTTTGTTGAAACGTTCGAATTAGTCTCAAATCTCCGTCATATCATCCTGAATGTACAATTTGAAATTTCACAGAAGTTGTTTGATAAAGTCGGAATACATAAAAGCTTTTCTATAATTAATAACATAATTTATTCCTTCTTTATAGTCATTATCAAAATATTTTTCATTTTAACCAAGGTGAAAATTCTTATAGTTTTAAATTAAAAAAAAATAAATTTATACTCAAAATATGACTATAATAACTTTAATATTCTTCAATTAATTCTTTTATTACCTTATTTGTCTGAAATTATGATCATAATTAATATGGTAATAATCATAATTAATTATGGTAATAGATACGTCTTCTCTATCTTATACGTAATAAAATTGTGATTAATGGTAAAAGTAGTGATATCATTCCCATCTTTACCATACCCGAAGAATTGCATTGGTTACTTTGACAGAAGTTTACTTCGCAAGTTTTTATTTTATGTGGAAGTAAACATAACATATCGTTACAATAGAACACAAAGGAAATGCATGCTCGTTCTATTGTCTCTTTATATTCACTTCCTATAAAATAAATAAAAATTCATATTAGAATGTCTTAATAAGCACATTTATTATAAAACGAAAGAATATGAGGAATTTTTTAATAATGTCAAGATTTTAACAATCATATTAATTCGTATTGATTAACTCGATATTGAAAATGAGTTTATATACTTACCATCTAGATATACAAAATGTCCGGTATAGCAAAAAACTGTACTATTAGAATCAGTCATATTGGCCTCAAATGTAGAGTTATCTAGGGGAATAAAGTCATTTGTTCACACACGTGAATATATAACAATATTAATAATTTTCAAACACAATGAGTACAAAATTATTAAGAAAACATAAGAAAAATTATAAATTATTATCCATTGTGTTTAATATCCATTATTAATGTAAACAGTTGTTTATATTGGAATTTTTAATAACAGTATAATATAATTTATAATATATATTATTTATAACATAATATAATTTAATTTTATATATATATATATTTATATATGTATGTATATATATATATATATATATATATATATATATATAGATAATACCTGTCATTGAATTTGTCATTGAATTTATCATTGAATTTGTCATTGAATTTGTCATTGAATTTGTCATTGAATTTGTCATTTTATATGATATTGTATTTGTCGGATTACAATCCTCGAGTTTCTTTGAGGTGGGTTTGGCACAATTATTATGAATTTTTGGATTACATATGTAATTGTAACATTGTAATCCCTGACCTGATATAGACAAGAAAGAAAGAAAAAATTATAACTTATTCAAATAAACATCTGATCTTCGATCACCGAATAGAAAACTATTCGTTTTTTTCTTTTCTTTTTTTTTTTTGAAAGTAAATTTGATCGAGCAACTTTAAAAGTGATTAAAATACACAATCAGAGATAGTTACCTAAATCAATCAACTCGAGAAATAAACTTGTGAAGAAAACACACAACAGAATTTGCGTGTTATGTCGTCTTTGTGACATGACGTACGAACTTTTTCCGGACTTTCACGTAATAAGTTTAAACGCTTTTCTTCGACTGACAGAACTGAAAGAATAAGCATATTTCATTAATCCTTATCGCTTCTTCTCCTCGATCGATTGGCCTAACATCATGATTTATCTCGATAAAGAGCACCAATTGATATCGTTTTCATCGGTGAGTCATGATTAAAAGGACTCCTTTGAAAAAACTTTATCATTCCGCTTGTTCGCTTGTCCGTTAAACTATCCTCATTTGCTCATATCGATAAAATATCGAATATTATCTATTGTATTGCCGCTCTTCTTCGAAACTTCTTCTTCTTCCATGATCAATGATATAATCGATAGTATTTTTCTTTTTTCTAATATGAAAAATCATTTCTCATTAGAATAATTATCAATAAAATGGAATAGCGATCTCTGATGTAATTACATACATATACTTTTTATTACACATAAAATAAATTATACAGATAAAATTGTGGAAAAAGCAATCACAAAAATGACAATTCCAATCTCGATTTATAATCACAATTTTTAAAATTATACTTTAAAAATTAGCATCGCTTAATTCAGGTTCTTCTACTATTTATTTTATTGATCTTACATAAATTTCCTTCTTTAGTAATGGACATGGTAGAAATCCTAGGGTGGATAAGTATAAGACAAATAATGATTTATATACGTTGAAAATAGAGGAAAAGATATGCGAGAAAAATAGAAAACTTGTGTCGGCAGTGCGTGAAGATATTCGCTTTCAACGATAAAGCAAAAGAATAATAATGATCGTTGGGGATGGCTGGGTGTCATTAACACTTTTACTTGTAGTGCAAATTACTTCGTTTGAAAACATGTTGAAAAATATATATAAAAAAACAAATTAAGAAAAAAAAGAAAGCATTGCAAGGGAAATAAATGTTTGTAATTAAAATCATCAAATTTTGATCATATGAAATCAACTAGCAACGTCGTTCGAATACGACGAATCATTAAAAATGATCATTCATCGAACAGTTTAAAACAATGGTATATGTTGAATTAAACGTGATACAATGTGATACAAATCGAAAAACGTTTAATAATCTACGCTATAACTAATAATTAGCATTATCATTTTCTGTCTATAATGTTATTGTGATATAAATTACAAAAACTGTAAAAGTTGCTTTATTTCTTTTTTTTTCGAAACAAATAATTATAATATATCTTAATAGTAAAAAATAAGCAAATATGAAAACTAATTAAAAAATCTATTAAATTCGTGGTTCGTATTTGTACTAACATTTACATAAATAATGAGAAGTTTAGATAATCATCGTTTGATACGGTACGTTTCACTATGGGTCAAGATAATATGCATGGTTTTAATATCGAAACGTGTTACAAACGACAAACCTTCGAAAAGGATTTATCGATGACCTGAATCTGGATCATGCAACCAGTCAAACCAACAAATAAAACATTTCCAGCCAACGGAAGTTGACATTACGATCACCGATCGGCATTTGCTTCGTGACGGTCGCACTGTTTCGTCGATTTACTTTGTAAACACTTCATTAATCAGTATGCAAAGGTGTCCCAGATACAACACGGAAATACCTATTGATACTTATGAAATCTTGGTATTTATGGAAGTGCTCCAACGATTCTTGAATCTCATATTCGATGATCACTGATAAATGCTATTTTTTCTTAATTTATTGTTCTAATCTTAAAATGATTGAACCTAATGAAAATATTCGTATAAATTTGAAATTTAATAATTATTTAATTATTATTTTTATCGCAAGTTGAACATTTTCTCTTTTATTAATAATATGTATATAAGATATATATGTATATATATATACATATATAGTATATATATATATACAATTATATATATAGTATACTATATTATATATACTATATATATATATATACTATGTATAGTATACTATATATATAGTACAACATACTATATATACTATACATATGTAGAAAATCATAATTAATTTTCTATCAACGTTTTAACAAATACAGATAAATTTTAATCAGTGCACGAAGCTTGCTTTGATATCGATAAGATATCATAGTATTTAAATGACTCTCTCGCGGCTCGTGAAAAATGTCCTATCGCTATATCGATAATTTCAAAATAAGAGTAGATAGCAATGTATTTATTACGAAGCATCATCGTTATAACGCAACATCTGGAAAATTGACAAGGTTGCTTGTGCGAGATAAAATAAACTAAAAATAAAGAAACGAATGAAATTTGCGAGATTTAGTATTATGATACTAAACATACCATTAACAACCACGTGGAAGTTGAACAATTTAAAGAAAAGTTTAGACATATTATGGCAATCGTAACTTTTCGATGAGTTTTTCCTTTCCACAACCTTTCTCATGTCTAAAGACATAGGTTGCTGTCTTTCGCCTTGCCTTATAAATTTTAATTTTGTATTACCATAGTATAATCATACATCGCATATAAGTGCGATGCATTTTATCATTCTAGCAAAATAAATATATATGGCTGGAGAATACAGCAGTGCGTCGATATAGTAAAATGAAAGCAAAAATTTATTCGTTAGTTCATCCTCGTTGCTTTTTTATTCATCATTCAAATCAATCATTTCAAGTTCCTTGTCTTGTGAATAGAAAGAAATTCGTTTAAAAAAGATTTTTTATCAATATTACATATTTATAAAGTTCAGATAGTTAAGCATATTAATTATATTCAAATCTCATTATATTCAGACAAACTGACATGCTTGAATCAGTACGTAATTTTTATTCAATTTTGTTTTAAAATGTATCAATCTTTGATTTAAAATACAAATTTAATATAACAATTTGTAATCTAACAAAGCTGCAATCAAAATTATAGTATTTACGCAATACACAAGTAGTATTTACTATTAAAGTATTTTAGGAAAAAATATCATTTATAAAGTACACTCGAATTAAATAAATGATTCTACAAGAATAATACCCTCTTCTTCGATTAAACTTTTATTTACAACATTTTTACTAATTATTCTTATATCAAAATATATGTACCTATATGTCAGATAGATAATTTAAAACTGGAACCATAAAAATATTTATTTATAATAGAAAATGTATAAAAATATTTATGTATATATTTACTTTTTTTTCGAGAGGACTGATATACTAGAAATTAAAACTTTTGATCAAAAGTCATATTTTCCAAAGTATGACCATCATTGGCATTTCTTTATATGTGGAACTTTATTCTTTTATTAGGTTGGTGCGTATGAAATGTCGGATTTTCTTTAAATGTGAACGTTTGTCTCCCTGTTTTTGTTATGCTTTTGTTTTTGACATAACCTGGTTTATAGTCGTACTGCCCATTGCCAGAGTCACATTTTAGCAAAGAAGATTTTCTCAAAAGTGTTCCCTTTTGTTATTTGCTTTGAATTTTGCATCGATATGAATTCAACCGATATTCGTGTAATTTTCTTACATGAGTATAAACTTGGTAATAATGCTGCAAAAGCTGCACGCAATATAAACCAGGCGTTTGGGGAGAATACTGTGAACGATCGAAAAGTGCAGCGTTGATTTGAAAAATTTCGATCTGGTGATTTTTCCCTGCAAAATGAACCGCGTGGAAGACCCGAAACGTCTGTGAAAAATGATGCTCTGAAAGCATTGGTGGAAACGAATCCAACTGTTTCTTCAAGGGAACTTGCTGCCAGAATGGAAGTTGACCATACAACAATATTGCGACATCTTTCTAAAATTGGCAAGGTGAAAAAAATGGATAAGTGGATACCGTACGAACTAACCGAGCGAAATAAGCTGGATCGCTTGAACGTATGTTCATCATTGCTAACCCGATTTAATCGAGATCCATTTTTCGATCGGATCACTTCATCCACGGAAAATTTTAATCACAGTTTGGTGGAATGTGACTAGAGTAATACACTACTCATTCCTTCGAACTGGAATAACAATTACAGTCGAAAAGTATTGCCAGTACATTGAAGAAATGCATGAAAAATTGAAAATTATACCCCCATCACTTGTTAATCAGCATGGCCCAATACTTCTCCACGACACGCTCGGCCACATACATCGTACAAAACAATTGCGAAATTAAATGAATTAAAATATGAAATTTTGTAGCACCCAGCTTTTTCACCGGATCATTCGCCAACCGACTTTAATTTATTTAAATATTTAGAACTGTTCTGACGGGCTAAACAGTACGAAAATGAAGATAATCTGAAAAATGCCATATCAGAGTTCATTGATTCTAAAGATCAGAATTTCTTCAAGACAGGCATCTATGCATTAAAATCTTGTGGGAAAAGTGTATTGAAGTAAATGGAGCATATTTTGATTAAATAAACAGCTTTTGGAAAAAGATATGCAGTAAGACAAGTTCAAAACATTTAAATTATAATAAATAAACAAAATTATAATACCGCGAATAAAAATATAATCGTTATATAAAAGTTTTTACTTCTACTATATTCTTCAAATCAAATGTATTCTTCCTGAGAAATTGTCTTTTATCTTCCAAAGTAACCGAGTTTTAGGTGACTCACTTGTATATACGCGTGTGTGTGTAACTATTTACAGGTTGACCTATAAAAGAACGGATATTACTCAGCGTATCCCGCAGAAAGGTGAAAGTAACGACAGAGAAAGCATCATCTCATTGTTGCTTCAGGTTTTATCTCTACCAACCTGACCAACATGGGTCATGGCATATTTTATAAATCTGTCCGTTTCAATGTCATACAGGTGTGTCGAACTAGCATTTTCTATAAGTGTGAGTCAATTCGATAAGAATTATATATATAGTATATGTATGTATATGTGTATGTGTACGCGCACGTACATAATACATATGTTGCTATTTTATCTTAAAATATTAAAACCGATGATAAGATACATATAAACAATTGTAAAACTTTTAAAGTATTATTTAAGAAGTATATATGTACTCAACTTCCTCGATTTGTTGGAGGCTCCGATTTATAAATTCCACTCCCACGCCTCTGCAATTCCCAGCGTGACTAATATATTCTCCTAATTCGCATTAACCGCAAATGCGCCCTTAATGAGGGTTATTCCGTGCGTGAATTCGAAGGGATCGTCTAGAAAACATTGTGCGAAGTTCTCAACGAGCATTCGAACCATATTCCTAATATGACCTAATTTCTTTATATGACCATGTTTCTTCATATGATCTAAATAATGTGTGAGCGAGAAAGGGAGAAACAATGAAGAAAAAGAGAGAGAGGAAGAGAAAGAGAGAGAGAGAGAGAGAGAGAGAGAGAGAAACTACAATGCTAATCATTATAGGATAAAACTCATTTTGAAAAATATCTATTTTAATAATTTTACTTTCGTTTTTATAACAAAAAGTAATTATTTCTTTGGTATGGTAATGTTGATGGACATGAACAATAATACTTTGTTTTTCAATTTAACATCGGTTCTTATTAAGAGTTTTATTGTGAAATATATTCGATAACGAGAAGTCACTTTCCTTTTTGTACTTTTTAAGACACTTTTCTTTTTTTCGTGTTTGCTAAGAATTAAATCCATAACATTTATAACATATTTATAACATTGATAACATTTATTGGATACTCGATCATTCTATTGAAAATCAATCAAGATAATGATAAAAATATACACTACTTTCAAGATCGATCATAAGTAGTGAGAAAATGAAGTAATGGAAACAAAGGTAAGAGAAAAAGTAATGTATCTTCTTTGCTATCAATATAAAATGGACATCATATATTTTCATAGATATCATATATTATCATCATAACGATATAATATTTTGTTATATCTAAAGAATACGAGCGATATTAATTTCGAAATTTGTCTTTTCTAATTCAGAAAACAGAAAATTGAATATATCAGAGATAATTTTTTGTACTAGTTGGCATCACTCTTAAACATCCTAATGATTAGAAATAATTCGCATTAACAAAATTGGAATTCCTTTCTCATGAATTTTTTATTAAAAGCTATTATTTGTGTCAATAAGACGTAGAAACAGATAAATCAATCTGTGAAAAATATAATAATAATAAATGATACAAAAATTAATGTATAATATTTTTACACAATATATTATTCTTAATGATCATTTCTGTAATTTAAAAATGGAAATAAAGAATAATTGGTTTTCTTTATTCTCAGCATTTTATTAATTCTAATTTCAAAACGACATTATTTTTATAATACAAACTAGTAAATTATGGTATTCAGTAACGCACGAGCGCTCATGATCGCGGACTTTAAGCGATATACGCACTTATCTAATATAAATCGATATATTTCGCGTTACATACATGAAAAGGTAAACGTAAAATTTTTCGTTTTTTCGTTTTTTTTTTCATATACGTATATAATGTATTTCATTTCATTGCTTTTAGATCATACAAATCTATATCATGATTATACCAGAAATTTGTGAAATATGAAAAAATATACAATGAATGTAGAAAAATATTCATACGCTCGTTATAATCTTCTATAAACGTAAATGTATTTTTTTATTGTATATTCTGTCATTTTTTTTTTAAATAAAGTAATACTATATCATAACTTTTACATATATTTACATTATTATATGCAACAGAAAAGAAGTATATAAAATAAGTATTAGATCATAGGAAAATATACAGAGAGATTAGATATTTTCTAGAAAATATTGCTTTGTAAAATTTTTATTTCTATTCGTGATGTAGTAGACTAATTATACAATACGATAAGAACTACATTTAAAATTAATCGATCTTTAAAATTCCTTGTTAAATGGACCATGAGGATAAAAAAAAAGAAATGAACGAGAAATAAATAAGTCGAAATACTTATCTATATATAAATAATAAATTATTCGTTAAATTGTTTAATTATATTTATCAGTATTATTCAAAACTGATATATACAATAAAAGCATATAGCGTGTATTTTAAAGTATTAAATACCTATTCTTTACGAAAATAATTACGAAAGATTAAATATATCTTAACTGTACGAAAAAGTACTAGTAGACTAGAGTCTTAAGAAAGAACTTAGGACGAACCTTACAATAGTTCTAGGCATTCCGAGAGGAGAACTCGACCGGTGGCAAGCGATCGAGCAAGAACTCGAAACGTGACGCGCCTACATCGAAGGATTACGCGAAGTAAAACTCATGGCCAAGTTCAGGGCCAACGAGATCGGATCTGCCATTAAAATTACAAAACGAGATTCCACGTGCGTTCTCTCTCCGTTTACACTTCTTTTTTTCTTTCTCTTTCGACTTTCACTATGTTCTTATTGATCGATGTCAAAAGTTCTCGTCTACAGTTTTCAATCGTCGTTAACTCGATCTAAGCGAATAACCGGAAATATCTTTTGATCTACTATTTACTATTATCGATGAAGTAAAATAAAATTGTCTACCCACGAAGATTTCTATTTTCAGAGCGAAAGACGATACTATCCTATATTAATATTCCTCGTAATGGTTAGAAAGTCATGTTTTATCGTGTGTAAATGTATAAGAAAGATATTACTGTTACGTGAAATCTAACATCAAAAATTTATGATTATTTAAAGTATTTTTGTCACTGATTTCTGATCACGGAAATATTTTTTTTCTGAATTTATTTACACAACATAATTACGATGCAAGATAAATTCTATTCTAAAACTTTCTCTCTCTTTCTCTCTCTCTCTCTCTCTCTCTCTCTCTCTCTCTTTCTATCTATCTAGCTATCTATCTATCTAATGCATACATAATATATGATATAGTAAGTTATATGAATTTCTAAGATATAAAAATGTTTTACTTATGATAAAAAGAAACATTAAAAATCCATTTCAATTTGAATTGTCGTAATGAAAATTGTCGCATAAACTCTTACAATTATTCAAAGCTTGCCGTTAAGATCGCAAACGCAGTAAGTCCAAACCCGTCGTAGAGCCTACTACATGCAGGTCTGCAGGGAGGAAAAGACATCGGTGGCCAAGTTCAGGGTTAACAAGATCCGATCCTGTCCTGACTCTTTGCTTGCTCGAAGGCAGCCTCTGTATAAGGCCCACCTTTTCTCTTCGCGCAAGAGAGGACTCGACGTAAAACCTCGGTGTTACTTCGACCACAAACTCCCTCTTTTGACTACTCTTTTCTCTTTTATTTTCACGTGTTCAGAGTTGCCCGCCATTCACTCGTTTTTTTTTATTTCGATCCTTCTGTCTCTTTCTCTCTTTCTTTGCCCATTACAGTCTCATCTCCTTATCTTCTTCTTCTTCTTCTTCGTCTTCTTATACTTCTTCTTTTTCTTATTCTTATACTTCTTCTTCTTCTTATATTTCTTCTTCTTCTTCTTATACTTCTTCTTCTTCTTCTTTTTATTCTTATACTTCTTCTTCTTCCTTTTCTTCTTATATTTCTCCTTCTTCTTCTTCTCCTTCTTCCTCTTCTTCTTCTTATATTTCTTCTTTTTCTTCTTTCTCTCTTTTCAGTGCCTTTTAACGCAGATACCGTATCGTTTCTCTCTTCAAATGACATACGTTCGAGTACACTCCTTTAAGTCGATTTCATTAAAACCAATCATCCGAGTCAATGTTACATAAATCAATATGTTTATATAATAACATATATTTGATAATGTTTTTTTAAATAAAATTTAGGATATTTCTATGTTGTATCTTTTAGATTAGATTTTACTCATTATATAATTTATGGTTACAGTGTGATAAATATCAACAAATGAATCTTATGAACGTTTCAAGTTTACAAAAGAAATGTTTTTTATTTGTTATTTGTTATTTATTTACGAAGAGAAATCTATTCTCTTTCGAACGTTGTTTTCTCTTAACAGTATCGATAAAGAGGACTGTACCTTGACGCAAAGAGCCGTTTAACTGTCCCTCGACCGTTACTAATTTTAACTCTTTCCAGTACCACCGGCCAATACACATGTACGTGTGTACTTTTCTGCAGTTCGAATCTCGAGGAAAGATTTTTGAACGAGGAAGCGTGAAATGACTCTTGAGCAAAAGAATACGTAATTTCCATTTTGTCTTAAAGATATGTTTAAGGATAGAACGGGTTTTAATTCAAACTGGTAAGGACAAATTTATTTTCCATCTATATTTTCCATGAATTACAGGATTCGCGAATGTTTTACGATAGCTAATATTTTTCATTAATTATATTCGTATAAAATAAATAATTAATTTGTAAACGTCATTATATTTCCTATTACAAAATTTTATATTTATATCGATTTTAATATACCATTGTATGTTTTAACATAGCTTTATTAAATTTATTAATCTAAACGTTCTAACATCGAAACATTATAATCGAACATTGGAATATCAAAAAAAAAAAAAAGAAAAAAATTATATTTCAGAATTAAAAATCTAAAATATATCTAGAATTAACATTAGGAAATAATCCATTACGAAGAAAGTAACGTTATAACATTAATTTAAAAATAGCACTCCTATCAGATATCATTAGTGATTATATACCAACAAATCAATAAGAATTTCATAGCTTCTACCGACGATCGTTCGATTTCTCGTAGCTTCTTTCATTTTATGGTTCATTTTTTGCTATGATCATGAACTTTTTGTTCCGTATGACCTTAATTCAGCGAGAGCTATATTATGTACATTATGTACGCATCGAACGGTTAGAACCATCTAGTAAATTCCGGGTAGGATTCTTCAGACGCATTGGAGTTAATGTAGGGGTTCCGAGAGTCATTAGAGGCATTTTATTGTGAATAGGCGTACATAGGGTTCCCACAAAAGGTAGAAACCAGCACTTTCTGACAATGAAACCGACGCCGACGAATCCTGCCAGGAATTCGAGGGCTACTCGGTTGAGTTAGGTATATCGGAATTCCTTACGTGCAGTTAAAAACGTAACGACCAATCTTACGAAACAATATATTAGGGGGACCGGAAAATAATGTCGTTTTCTTAAATTAAATTCAAACGAATAAATTTTTAACAATTTTTAACAATCGAATATCGACATGCGCAGAAACGACATTACTTTCCGGTCCCCCTAATATATCAACTTGATTCACGTATTTGTTTGACCAATTTGGTATGAAATCGAAATAATTTATTTAGAATTTTTTATTTTTATTCAATCGATTAGAACAAATATTGAATATTGAGTAAAAAATAAACTTTAATATAACTTTGCGTATAACATGAGAATTAAATAAATTTATTTACTATTTGATATGATCGAAATGATTCTATGAATATTGAGTAAAAGATAAACTTTAACTTGTATATAAATTTGTATAAATTTGTTTACTTGTATAGTAAATGTTCGTTCAATTTGATTAATTTCAAATTTATCATTCGATTAAACTCAATCATTTTTTATTTCAGACTAATATCGAAAGAAATGCGAATTCATTTGCATATTTATATTTTCTTAAAACTTTCTATTAAATTGGAGAAAGACATCTAAGAAACTTTTTTACGAAACATATCTCTGCTGATCGATCTTTAGTTTTTTCGAAGTTTCAATATCTTCGATCCTCCTATCATTTATTTAATTCGTGATTATTGCCATTAAAATTGTGATTCGTCAGTTATATAAGTACTTATTAGAAGTATTCCAGTGAAATAATACAACGTGAGGAGGAACCGAAACTAATTAGAAGGAAATCTCATAGAAGAATCTAGGAAACGTTGTCGCCAATCCGTCTCGGTTGGTTGGTCAACGTTAAAAGCGTTTACGCGCATCAAGGAAATGCGCTTTCACGTGACCAGATGTTCTAGGATTTCCTACAAAATGTCCGTTGAACTTAATAGTTAATTTATCCTTGATTCGATTAATTTCATTTCGAGGGAGATCAAATTATCGGAGATATCTCTCACGAGATAATTTGAAAATTCGAGCTATTGACTAATTTGTTATATTTCGTGGTTAAGTATCCGAACTCACCTTACATTGAAAGGTTTCACTAAATTCACCAAATGTTCGTCCTTTGCCTCACTAAATTCACCAAATGTTCGTTCTTCGACCGGATGTTCGGCTTCGTATTATCAACCATCCTTTTGTAGGATTGAAAATAAGAAACCTTATGAAATTTAAATAGTTTAAGTCGATTACATTTTGCGATTTGTATTAAAATTTCCTTATTAAAGTTTTATTTGTTTAAAATTTTTTTGTGATTTTTTTTTTATTTTTTTCATTCGTTAAGAAATACCCTAATTAAAGTTTCTTTTTTCAAATTTGCCGTATAGATTTTCTTTTATTAAACAGAAAAAAGAAAAAGAAGAAGAAAATCCTGAAAGATTCATTAATCATTTTATGAGTAAATAGTATCACATGTAACGACTATAATTCATGATATAAAAATAACTATCTTTAACTCACCGCTTGGTTATAAATACGTACTTCTAAATTCAGAGTTTAGATATGCTCTAACCCAGATCTCGAAAGTCGCATACAAATGATGCTTGTACAATAACGAGATCAACCATTCACGAGTGCTTTCTGTTAGAGGCAGTTACGTAGGCGAAGCGTAACTTCGTTGTTCGGTTGAATACTTCCAAGAATCGCATTAAACTTAACTCGTTCCTCTATTTGATTTTCGTAAATGAGGGAATTTCAAAATTTTCCTTTCCAACTAGAAAATTTTTATTTTTATTTTATATACAACTTTATAATTTGATATATAAAAACAATTTACTCTACTTATCCATAATCCAATTTATTTCTCCTATTTAAATAAAAATTATATAATATAAAATTTATACATGATTAATATTAAGAATTAACAATTAATTTAGTAACAAAAGAATAAAATAAAATTCATAAAATACGTACATATGTAAAATTCATAGTATATTATAAAGAATTAATTCAATCACATAGAAAAAAAAGAAAATGATCGAAATATTTTTATTCGTCGGAATTCATTCAGAGTTTCAATAAAATCTATGTTATCTTTATTGTTCCAACGACTTTATTAGATTTGATCCTACAATGTTGTTTGAAAGTGAATTCGAAAGAATGAATGTTTCGCGAACGTAAGAATATTCGAAACGCACACGTTGAACGGCTACAACATGAAGATTCGAATCCCTGAAGGTATTCACGAACCTGAATTCTTCCATTTCTCTTCTCCCTTCGTCCCACCTTCTTGGCTTCTCTCTTTCATGTCTACCCTTTTGCGATTCGCATCCTCTTACTTGCTCTGCCGTCTGCATTCTGGAATGTGGTTGTTCCACTCCATAGCGATACTACTACCGCCTACATACTTACTACGAAGCCAGTCTTACGCTACGATACCTTTGTGATGTAAGAAACGTCTAGTAAAATTTACGCGTTTCCAAAGATCGCTCATATAATCGAGAAGTGCTCTCTCGGCTTCATTTACTTCGTTATGCGTTTATCTTTTTATTTGGATTTAGTGAAATTACTTTTATTTTCCATTAACAAGACGTTATCACAGGTAGTATCATTTTTATAACCATGTTATTTTAAAAAATATACAGTCCAGGATATATAATTATTAAGACTTTTAATAGTTCTGTGTTTCTCTTCCTTTCTTTTTATTTCTTTTTTCTAAATAACAACCTAGAAAATTTCCTACTCATTACAAATTATTATATGTTACTATTTTATTCGATATATATATATATATATATATATATATATATATATATATATATATATATCAATTGATAAAGCATTATTAATTAAAATTAAGAGGTATTAAAAATAAATGGGATTATTAATTCTAGTAATTAATAACTTTTATCGCTTTTTGATCATTATATTAAAAATAATGTAGTAATAATATATTAATTTGCATTTTAATAAATCTATATATTAAACTACAGATAATTAATAATTCTAACAAAAGTTTTGTATTTTCATAAATTATATCCGAAATATACATTAAACGCTTGAAACATTTGAAACCCCATTTTCCATCTTTCTTATATGTATTTGTATTCAAAAAGGGAGACCTTTTAAAGGCTCGTTAAAGAACGATCCGCCCTCCGAACGGTGTTGTTAACGGTGATGAACAGTGAGCGTGTAATAAAGAGCGTAACATTATCTCATTATACAAAAGAATGAGCAACGAGTGGACTAAGTATGTTGTATGTGTATGTACGTGTACATGTACGATCCGTGTTCTGCCAAGACGATTTTTGATGAGTAATTACGATATTCGAGTATATACCGTTACGTTCATATCCATTTTCCAACGCTTATGGTCGCTCATTTGCAGCATAGGACCATGCATGAAAATTGGAACCGTGTCGATTGGAAGTGGAGCTTCGAATTATCGGTTGTACGAGAAACAACTTGAAAGAAATGTGGATCTGCATCGTATGTTAGTTAAATAGGTAAAGTTGGCCGATCGTGATTGAGATTGACGAGCATATCAATATCTCCTTTATAGAAGATAAGTTCTCATGATAGATTTTAATGTAAAATTATAGTTTTGATGTCAAATTTAAAAAAAAAGAAAAGGAAAAAAACACACAGACATACACATTACAATTTTTAGGATATATCAGTGAAAACAATGATACATAATTTTATTTTTATAATGATACATTAACTTTTTTGTAAGAATAGTGTTTTGTGCGTCATAGGAGTGATTTTTAATACAAAATTTCAACATTATCATTTCATTGTCACTTTTTGAAATTGGTTTGATCCAACCTGTTCTTGTTTTTATTTATACAGGTACCAAAGAGTTCGATGATTTTTAAAAATTTTCAATGATCCGTAAGTGTTCCTTTTTTGCGAACCAATTCCTCGAAGTGAGAGTTGTATTTAATCCGGTATCGAAAGGAGATATTAGACGAAAGTTCGTAAAACAC
This sequence comes from Vespa crabro, assembly GCF_910589235.1. Lineage (NCBI taxonomy): Eukaryota > Metazoa > Arthropoda > Insecta > Hymenoptera > Vespidae > Vespa > Vespa crabro. The sequence continues at coordinate 10,544,245 of NC_060956.1, read as the reverse complement.
TCGTTTGTAAATGACACGATGTAAGTAGCTTGGAAACAAGTTTCACAATTTATTCTTTTATTTCATACTGATGTAGGATCGAACAGATTTGAAACAGTAGCAATGCTTATAAAATAAAAAATATTCTTTTTGTTCAAAACTACATTTCAAATTAATTATAGAGGTTGACCATTAATTATATCAGAAAAAAGAAATTATTATAATAGAAAAAAATATTAGAAAGCTACAAAAAGATCATTTAATATCTAAGATCGTTATAGATCGTTATAGAACGATTTCCATCAAGGTCAATGCTTGCGACTGTGATGTCGTTGAATCGAAAAATTTTATCGATTTATAAGTGCTTAGTTATCAACTTATATAAGTTATAATTACTCGTATTATTATCTTGATAGACCTCGAACAACGAAGAACACTTTTCTTTTGTCATACGTAGTCGCTCGTATTATTTCATTCTCTGTCGTATTAATAACTGCAGAAAAAATTATAAATATGATTACGAAATGCTGTATTAGATTTTTGGAAATAAAAAAGTGAAGGTTCATTCATCGTACAAAAATTTTGTTTACAAAATTATTTCTGACAATAATAATAATAATAATAATAATAATAATAATAATAATAATAATCATAGATTATTATTAATAATCATAGATAATGTATAACAATATATATATACATATATGAACATTTGATTACTTTCATTTGTTAAAATTTTCAACTTCATGTTTTTAGATTAGATCTTTGACTTACATTTTATGTTATCAGCAAATTATAACGTAATGGGTATTTGTTATTAGAAAAGATAAATCATTTCAATGATCGTGGCAAAGTAATATTGTTCATATGCAAGAAATGTTTTCTTTCAAGTTTCAGGAAAACGATCGTAGAAGTCGTCCGTTTAGACGATATAAACAGTTCGCTTTACGCATCGTTTCGTCCGTACATAAATCTAATAAGAAGCGGAGATCGACGATCAGAGACTGTTGTCATTGATTCAAACGAACAACCGTTCAAACGTTGAATCTTGGCCGACGTCACGGAAGTAGGCTACTCCTTACGGGTCTCTTGTTAAAATCCTCCTCGATGTCATGTAAATCTGGTGGATCTGCAAATCCGCTGTCTTCGTAACGCGTACATCGAGAACCGGGTGACCTTGGTGGATGAATCGAATGAATCTGATGAATGCTATGAACAATTTTTTAATAAATTCAATATTTTAGTTGATGATTGTAAAAAATACATACCTAGCATAAAGGTGTGCATTTTTATTATATTTATTATATATATTATATACACGCAACTGCATAAAGAATTCCAAATGAAATTCTTTAAATGGAAAATCGATCTTACTTTAATTTCAATAAAAACAATATACAATTTAAATCATTGAATGATTTACTAATTTAAAATTTCTTCGTTGAAATTATAACAGTGTAATCTCGTTGAAGTTTCTTCTCCTTAGATAGAATTAACGAGGTACAAAGAAAGATGGAAGAAAAGATAATACAAGAATTTATTTTCTATAGAATATTTCCAACTCTGAAAGTATAGAGAACGATCTTCGTATTTTCCTGCTTAGGACGGCAAGAACACGCTCGTTCTCAAAGTTATTCCCTATCTCGTTAATATTTAACAAGGATTACCTCGTGCACCTTGAGGGACTCGTTTCCAGTGGTTCGTCGTATCTACGCGAGAGCATGGTGAAGTCGCGATGAGCTGCCACCATTTTCTGCAGTCGCGTAATGATCTCGTAATCGGGAGTGCAGATTGGCTCCGACAATAATTTCACTATGGAGACGCGGAAGCTCTGCAACTAAAATAGGATATGAACGATTTGCAAGTTGTTGTATAGATATATCTATGCATACAACTACTATAGGAACATTCACTATCACAAGTTAGATCGTCGAAAATTGCTTTACGTTGGGATGAATTGAAATAATCAAAGATACCAAGGACCTATCGAAAATCGATTCTTCTATTCTGGGTTAGGATTAACGTTTGCGACCTAACATTTTCATTCATGTTCAAGGGTAAGAAAAGGTCTCGATAAAAATTACAGGGGTCTAATTCGTTCGAACGATCACAGAGCATCCTTTTTTTTTGACGCTCCGTCGATTAAAGTTATTTTGAGTAACGTTGGTTAATCATAAGGAAATCTATCTAGATATATTAAAATCTAAATAAATATATTTATTATACTTATATGCAAATGAATGTTCTTTATGTGAATGTAAGAGATTAAAATATTACGTTATAAAATTTTTCATTAAAAATAATTTTTATACATACTTATAGAACCAAGAGAAAAAAAAAAGAAGTATTATTTTGCAAGTACCATCGAAAAGTTCCATCGAATTCGTAATTCGTTGACTAGTGACTGGCACGTGCTAGAAGAAAAGTAAGAGACGGTTTCGCGAGTCGTTTCAAAGTACCTTCGGTGAATGCGAACGTGACTCGAATGAAGATCGACAAACGACGATGTCGTATTCGTTACGAAAAAGAAGGAGACAAAGTTTTGCCTTCTCTTGAAGAGTAGCTTTATGTGACCGACGAGAGAGCGAGTAGCAATAACGCGAATGGATGTCATCTGCGCGTAGTCGGTGAGATTGCTTCAATGAATTAACGAGTCCGTTTGGCCTCTGACTCGAGAAGTAACGTTACTAACTCTAGATCGTCAACGAGATTCTTGTCTTACAAAAACATCAAAAGGATCACTGTTCTTCATATATTCGATCATCTATATCAGATAAAATGATTTAAATTGATTGTTAATTATATCAATGAGAACGAATAAGATGTTATATCGCGACATCACGATACGTGTTTCTATTCTCTCTTGTCTTTATTCTACTTTTTTTTTATATGAAAGATCTCTTCTACTTTATGTATTTTCAGATACTACTCATGCGTTAAAGCAAACATATGCCTATGAAAAAAGATGAGTCAGGAAAATAAAGAAATAGTTTATTCTCTAGGCGTAATATATCACAAGAAAAGTGACGAATATTTTGTAAGTGCTCCGTATAGGAATTAATTTTGACAAATAAAGAGGATGCTTTTACGGTCTCGTTTCAGCTCTAATTTTACGGACGACGTGAAATGACAGAGTCAAAAGGTTCTGTATTTTAACGGACATATCGAATTCGAAAATACGGATCACCAAGCGAACCGCGTTCGAATTCTCTTATAGGGGTCGAATGCAAGTAGGTTTTGTAAAGGAATCACTATAAATCAAGATTGCATAAATTCGACTTCGCGTGCCGAATACGTAATGTCTTATTTGACAAATGTCCTGTGATAAAAGTTTCAAAGAAATAAAAATTTGTCCAAGAGTTATTTTTATACAAAATTTTATAATAAAGTTAAATTATAAAAATTATTTACATACATACATATATATAATATATATATTCTTATAACTAAATATTTATATTTTATATATATATATATATATATATATTTTATGAATAAATATTTACATTATATATATATATATATATATATTTTATGAATAAATATTTATATTATATATATATATATATATATATATATTATAAATAAATATTAACAAGAATATATCAAAAAATTATGATCATTGATTACAATCTGTTGCGTATACGTGATTACCTGAGATTCTCTTCTAGTAACCTCGGTGAGATTTTGCTTCACCTGCGCCAGCTCATCTCTAAGAAGCTGCAAAGAATGATCGTTGATAGATCTTTCTTGCTCAGCCGTCTCAGACGTCGTTCTCATTTGTTCTTTCAACATGGACAGCTTTCTGGTATAACGCGTTCTCAACATCTCGCTTTCTACGAGACGTTTCTGGAGTTCCTCTATCTTCCTACTCCTTTCTAATGCCGCTATCTGTATCATGGAAACATAAAACAAGCATTCGTTGTTTTTAATCTTATTGTAGCAGATGTCATTCTTATCAATTTTTTCTTGTTGTTGAATATAAATAATATCTAATAATCAATATATCTGTAAATATATATATATATATATATATATATATATATATATATATATATACATATATATACATACATATACATATATATAATATGTATTAGGGGGATCGGAAAGTAATGTCGCTTTCTTAAATTAAATTCAAACGAATAAATTTTTAACAAGTCTTTATTTTTAATCACAATCAAATATCGACATGCGCAGAAACGACATTACTTTCCGGTCGATCTAATATTTATGTAATAGATAAACAAATTCTATGGATTAAAAATATATATATGAGATCTTATTTAGTGTATGATATAAATATTTACATAACTACAATTTCCGAATTATTGAAACTAAAATGGCTATAACTTTGAAACAATGTCAAATAGGATGTTTATATATATATATATATGTTTAAACCTACTTTTTTTATTGTGTTTGTGTCTCCTGTCATGTTATGATAATATGTGTTATGATATATCCTATACAAAATAATATACCCAGTATATTATTTTATATTTTTACAATAATAGATCTTTAAATATTTTTTTGTTTTTATTGAAAAACAAATGTAATAATACATAATGCCGTTTTTAATATTATTTTTTATTATTTCTATACGTAAATTTATTACTTTTAAAAGAAGACATGATTGAGGTGGCCAATTGGTTAAATCGTATCTTTTACATTACTTTATAAAAACACTGATAATAAATTAATTTGTTCTTGGTAAAAGATTGCACATATAATGATAGGTATCTTAAACATTAAGCTACAATGTCCAATCTATTAACGTATAAAAATTTTTACCAAATAGGTAATACAACATAAAAAGGCTTTACGTGATACGATTTGAACAACTTTCTCGTGTATACATGTATTCGTTATTAAAATATATAATACCTTGTAATCAGCAGCTTCTGTTAATTGAGCACTCAACTCTCGATTTCGCGATTTTTCTTCCGACAATTGTGATTGCAATCGTTCGACCTGCTTCGTTAACTTTTTCGCACTAAAAATCAAGAAAATGATAATATGTTTTTCTTTATCATTGTTTTAATTCACCGTATTCGATGCAACATCATTCACCGGAGATTCGCCTCATCCCTCTCGCTCTGCAACAACGACTTTATTCTCACGCTGTCCTCCTGAAGAGATAGTTTTCTACGCAGAAGATCCAAGTGAAGATCTCGTCTTTGCAGTTGCTCCCGCAGGGTTCTCACGCGTCGTTGCAATTGATAAACCACAGACGTCTAAGTGACAAAATAAAAAGTACGTATACGTTTGAAGGTACAAACATTTATGAAATAAAAATTTTCTCTAAGGGATGAATCTTAAAATAACGGATTGTGATAATTAATGTCTAAAGTACGATGGAATTGCAAACGATGAAAATTATCTTATGGAAAATTCATAGAATTAAAATATATGATCTATATTTATGAATTTTATCATGATCAATTTATCGTAAATTTTATATCTTTTATATGAACTTTATATATTATTATAAGCGTACTTTTAAAAAACAAAGATTCCGTGCAGATAGTTATCTAAAATGAGAAAATATAAAAAAAGAAGCCGATCCGGAACTATACTTGAGAAACTAATGTACTATTTATATACGAAGCCTGCAAAAGTTGGATAGAGTTGGATCTCTACGAATTTCACGAGAAAGCCGAAGGATTCTGTCAGGATAGCATGGAACTATAAAAAAATAGAAGTAAAAAGGAGCTAAATTCAAAATGAGAAGCACGAGAAAGCGCTAAAGAGGAATATTCTTCTCGACTGGTTTGGAGTTTGGGCTTACGTCTTTTGGGGAGGGAAGCTCATGAAAGGATCTCTCACGACGAATCCTTGGTAATGTTGTGTAGCTGGAGTACAAGTACTGGATTACGCGAACAGTAGAATTTGCATAGGATTTGAAATAGAAGAAGAAGACACAAGAAGAGATATTGTAAACGTCGTTAGAAAAAAAAATATAATAAATAAAAAATTTATCGATCGTGTCCTTCACCTTATCCACTAATTTATCCGTTTCTAATCTGGCGAGTTGTTCGGCCCTTACAAGCAAGGATTCAATTTGTAGTTCGATTCCGATGTCCTCCGAAATTTCCTCGATTTGCATGGCTTTTCCCAATCGTTCGAGAAACGTCGTGAACTAAGAAATTCGTGGAAAAAACATAATTCACTATGTTCTTTCTTACGTTTTCGTTTACAATAAAAGACATTTTGTAAGATCACCGTTTGTTTGTCTCTACGCAAAGACTCTTTGGTGAGCTCACAGCTGGTTAATTCAGCATCTAATTTGTGTATCTTCGCTTCGAGACTCGATCGTTCTTCTTCAAGGTGTCGCATTTTCATCATACTGGTCTCTAGCATCTCGCTTTGACGATTGGCAGATTCCGTGGCAGCATTCACTTTCTCTCGTAGGTTTTGAAGTTTCTAAAAATTAGAAAATTTAAAAATCAAAAAAATTTTAATAAAAAAATACTTATACCAGTCGAATTTATATCTAAAGCATATGAAAATCTTTTCTAAAGTATCAGAATAATGCATCACAGATAAAAGCAAAGTACCAATGCTTGATCTTTGCTTTCGGCAAGGATCTCCCTAATCCGATCTTTTATCGCATTTTCGTGAGATTCCACGAATCTACTCGGTGTACTCAATAGAATCGCTAAAGATTCCAATAAGTGTCTTAGTTCTGTTTGCAAACGTTGTTCTTTTTCTTCGCGATTCTTCAAATCATCTGTAAAGAAAAAAAAAAGAAACAAAAATCAATCGTATTTCGTAAACGAAACGAGCATTCATTAAAAATTTACCTCGTAATTGGGAGATCACTGCTTCCTGATTGGATATATTTCCTGTAGCACTCGTTATATTTCTGTTCGCGTTCACCAATTTATCTCTAAGATCGTTCATCTCTCTTTCAGCTACCCTGTATTGCATTTCCAGACATTCTTTCTCCTGACAAACATGACATATTCTTTAACACTGGTATCAACATTTTTTCTCTTAATTTATCATTCTCTGTCTAAGATTCTTCATATTGAAGTTATTATAGTATTTTTTCAATCATCTTTAAAAATTGATTTATAAATAAATGTCATTATAAATAAAAAGTTTACACAATTAAATTACATTTATCTATGAATCAAAACAACAAATATCCGAAATGATAAAACTATAAAAATTCTAATTATAAAATATTGTATTTATTAGTTGGATTAATAAATAAATAGATGTCATTTAATTATAACAAACTTGATTTTATTATAACGTAATTTATTTATAAATAGATTTAATAAATAAAATTGATAAATTAATAGGTATCATAATAAAAATTAACTTTGTTCTTTGCACATTTAATTTCTCTTGTAACTATACCTGTCGTAAGCGTTCCAAATCGACCAGTTGTGTAGACACTTGCCTCTGGAGTTGTTCTTTTTCTGTGGTAATGCGATCTAGCGAGTCCCTGCAACTTCGAAAATCATTCTCAATATCGCTAAGTTGTGTTTCGATTGTAGTGCCTCTGTTCCGTAACCGATTCACTTCTTGCACCAATTCTTCCGCCTTGTGGATAACGACTTCCGGACTGTGATGTGCCGTTTCACAGTATTCGACGTTCAGTGCATGTGCCAGTCGCCGCACAAAATCCTTTTAATGTGAATGCGATTTAATTAAATATCGTTAATTTTCCAACAATATTTCGGGAAGCAAATAATTAATTTTTCAATAAACAATGATAATTCCATTTAAATTTTATATCCAAAGGTTCAAATATTTTAATGAGAATGTTTTAGTACATTGATCGTTCAATAATTTGTAAAAATATGATTAAGATAATTAAACAAATTATCTTTAAAATAATTACCCACTTTTGAAAATAAAATAAGAAATACGTTTAGAATTTCTCATTATAATATTGTTATTTACGAAACATATTTCAACAAAACTTTTCTATTTAATAAATTTATATAAGAAAAAATAAAATACCTGAAGATTTAATCTCGCTCGTTCTTTTAATTGTATCTCCTCGGAGAAATTATGCTCAAGCTGTCGAATCTTCCTCTCGTATTCCCTGACCTTCTCTTCGTGATATTTGACATCTCGTTGTAGACCTTGTATCGTGATCTCGTTCCTTCCTTGACTCGCATAAAGATTTCTCTCTCGCTCTTCCAATTCCTGTAGATTAATAAAAATGTAGAAAATATTTATAAAGTATATATGTATAAAGTAAATAAAAGAAAAAAAGAGTAAAATGAATCTTAATCAAAAATCATCATTTTCAAACAAAATCAGATTTATATATATAGTATTAAATATATATATATATATATATATATATATATATATATATATTATATATAATAAAAACGTAGATATATTAAAAAGAAAATAAATATCTCGCCTGTATGCGTTTCTTTAGACTGGAAACGATAGAATTCTGTCTGGCAGCTTGTTCCCTTAACTGATCAGCTTCTACCTGAAGTTCTACGACCCTTTGGTCCCTTGATCTGACGGTGTTTTTCATATCCTGCAGCTAAGAAGGAAAAGCCGTTAAATTAATAATCCGACCGATTTAGCCGTCGGAACCGTACGGAAATCGTTTTACCTCGAACATCAGCCTGTCTCGCTTGTATTCGAGAGCTGCCAGCTCGCTCCTCAATGTAGTCGTCAAGTCGTGAGTCATCGCATCCCCTGTGTCCAACTATAAACGAAGAAAGGGATTCTTATACCTTCTTCCTTTTCCTTCTTTTATTTCTCTCACATTCCTGCTTCGCAGACTTTAAAGAATCGAAACGGACGAACGGAAATGAACGTGAGCTTTGTGAAAAAAAATACAATATATCGTTATATTCAAAATCTAAATTAAAACATATATATAAATATAATATTAATGTATTTAAAAATTGAATAAAAATGAATATATATTATAAAATATGAATTCATATAAAAATGAAATTAAAACGGATATATAAAGATAATATAGAATATAATATTTATGAAAATATAATACATATAACAAGACAAATCAATTAAATCGATTCCAACTTTCTACATTTAACTTTTTACATTACATATAATCGTTTAGATATCTCCGATAAATTTTTCGTAGAATTTTCATTTTTCTTAAAAAATATTAATCCTAATTTGTCATTTATAAAGACTAATACTTTCTACAATGTTAAATTAGAGCTAAATAATCACAATTTTTCTATAGGATAGATAAAATAGATAAAGAAAGAGAGAAAGAAAGAGAGAGAGAGAGAGAGAGAGAGAGAGAGGGATGGAAAGTAAGAGAAAGAAAGATATTGTATAAATTCATAAATCGTAATTCTCTCCTACTGTAGAGGATTTTATTAAAATGATTTATTACTACATCTGGGAAGTTGATCGTTAAGAGTAAAAAATTAGTTTACTTGGCGGAAGAAGGCCGTATTCTCCTTTATCTCCTACTCCTTCATAAATGCCGAGTGAAAATCACTGTTTCTACTATGTGGATTATCTTATTCGCACACCATCAACGACCATTGAAACATATTTTCTCATTTAATAGAATAACTGGAAGGAAAAGTAATTGCATTTCATCTTTCTTAGACACTAATGCTTACGCATTAACAATCACCTTTTTGAATTCGCGACTCATTCAAGAAGACTATTTTCGTAACACGTTAATACAAATACAACGAAATATTATTATTTCATAAAAATATTAAAAGAGAAATATTCTCTTAAAAATCTTTTTCGTTTCATCAATCACATTTAATTATATTGGTACCTTTTATTATATTGGGCGTCTTAAGCATATGAATAAAAAAAAAAAGCAATGAAGTATTTATTTATATTAATGTATATATATGTATATTATTAATTAATTATTTGTAAATAAAAAGTATATATATATATATATATATATATATATATATATATAGAAAAAATTTGTCTTATCTTTTTTTAAATAAACTTATAATGGAATACTTCTTATCATCGAATTCACATTTTCTTGACAAACTTTAAATAGAACGAATGAGCAATAGTCGTCGTTTTTATTCTCGAAAGGACTGAATAGTTGAACTTCAAGCGATTCGTGCCAATTTCTACGAAAGTTCGTAGTTCTTGTTCTATATGTATGCGAAGAAACGGAAGAACCTTAGCGAATCGGTAGATGTATTCTTGTCTACTAAGGATAGCAAAGGTGATGTGACTGTCGTTCTATACTCCACACGAAAAGTCACTACGACCCGACTCTGAATACGCGCTGATATCAACGATAAGATGTACACGATGGAAGATATACTCTCTTGAACTCTATCGGTATGATGTACAACCAAAAAGGAAACCACGAAATTAACATCTTGCGTAAGGTAAAAAGAGAAAAATAAAAGAGTAGTTATTTTTATTTTTAATTAAAAATTAATTACTTTTATTTTTTACTTTTTTTTTATATAGTATAATATACTTATGTAGGTATATAGTATATTTATATAGAGTATATATATATATATATATATATATATATATATATGGTTTGATTATATAAACTAAAAGTTAACAAATATAAATTATGTCAAAATATTGTCAAAAGATAAAGTAATTTTGTAATTAAGAATGACATTTATTTATTTTGTTTTTTCTTATATAATGTAATATATTTTATAGCGTTTAATTCAAGATTACCAAAAATAGAAATTCTCTTTTTTTGAGAACAAAAGTGAAAGGAACTTACTTAAGTATTCTTACAAATTTGTTTAGAAATATGCCTATTAGCACGTATTGCACGTATATTTATACGAAAACGATCATAGAAAGTACGAGGTGAATGCATTTATAACATCATTTACGATTACTATCAGAAGGGGGTTATTACATAATAGATAATATGTCGATTATCGATATATTATCGACAATTTCAAAATTTGGAAGGAACATTTCCGAATGAAATTCGAACTATTATATCATCGATATACTTACATATATCCATATTTACAAATGTACACACATATATACATGTGTATATGTACGTATTTCATACAAATCTATAAAAATTCAAAGGAAGATAAAATTTTCTTTATATATTATCCATTTATAAAAAAAATTTTCATATCGTTACTCATATAATTTTAATAAATTTACGTGAGTTGACATACAAAAATTCGATTCGTTCGTTTTGAATACAGAACGAAACGATGAGGAAACTTGAATAAAATCGTTTATTATTCGTTGTTGATACTAATATGGATTAAAGAATGAACGATGAAATAGGAATGGGAGATAATTTTAATGAAACCGGAGGTTCTCGAAAGAATAAATAAATTGAAGCTCCGTTCACGTGGGGAGGATCGAAAAGGCGCGTACACACGGACCTTCAGTGGAACTGCTAAAATCGATTCTGTGTAACGCTATGGCAACGCAACCCTTATTCGCATGCAACTCAATACATTTGCACTTCGCCGGGTACCTCGTGCACCTCACATTGAAGTGAATAAGAGAAAGAGAAATAGAAAGAGAGAGAGAGAGAGAGCGAAAGGTAGGATTAAAGTGGGAATAAAAAGAGCGAGCACCGTTTCGATGTGTAAGGGTCGCAATAACGACACTTACACGTGACGAAATTATGAAATTACGATTCGACGCATCAATTAAATGAACCACTCGTAAATCCGACAACGATGAAATTCCAAAAGGTTTTGACGGGCTGACGCGCTTTTATGATAGACGACGAAGAGGAAAACAAACTTTTCAATCAAACCACGAAGAAATTTTCGATGGAGCTTAATAACAAAACTTAAAATTCGATAAACGTAAACTACTTTCTCGATGATACGCTCGATTTTTATATTTTATTGATAAAGATTTTATATCTTCAAAATAATAATAATTTTACATTGAAATTAAAAAAAGAAGAAACTTAAATAATCATTTTCTTTTGCAATATCTTAATATAAGAAAGATATATATATATATATATATATATATATATATATATATATATATATATATATAGAGAGAGAGAGAGAGAGAGAGAGAGAGAAAGAGAGAGAGAGAGAAAAAATGAGAGAAAGAAAGTAAGGTGCGCTTGAACAATATTCAAGTTGGTGCGATAGAGTGTATGAATCGTGTTTTGAGATGCGTAGACCTTGCGAGGGGACGAGATGCAAAGAGTCTCGAATATCCTGAGATTCTCGTCGGTAGACTCGTCGGTCTCCTTTGGCTCCTTTTTTTCCTTCCTCTCCTTCTTCTCGTGCCTCTCGTACCTCCTCATCACCATCTTGTTCTCCTCCTTCTCCTCTTCTTCCTCTACCTGCTCTTCATCACGATCGGCCATCCTTCTCGCGTCTATTCGCAACGACTATCGCTCACGGCGATCGTTTCGACCTCGGCCGACGACGAGCATTCTCCTCCGTCCTCCCCGACTTTCAACGACTTTTCTTCTTCTTCGTCTTTTGCTTCTTGCTATTCGCACTTTCGCCTTTCCAGAGAAAACGCCGCCGTCTATTGCCGTTGACGACTAGAAAACCTTCCGGCACCAATAATCGAACCTGTGAGAGCGAGAGTAACCCTACTTTGTTTATACTCTTATCCGCTGGTATAGACACGTGGGCCGATCGAAATCTATCGATTGTCCTCAAATTTGGAACTTTATACTTTCTTTTTTATTTCTTTGGAATATTATTTTCGTTTTTTTTTCTTGCATATATATATATATATATATATATTTTCTTTTTAATAAAGAATAATATCCAAGTTACATGAAAAATAATATTCTCTTCGTTTTGTGTCTCATTATATTTTATCGTCCTTCGATTTCACTCAGAATTATAACAGATATTCGGTCGTTATATTTTTTAGTTGTAATAGTAGAAATCTTCATTGTCGATTGTGATGATAAACTATTAACTGCAATATCGATGGGTTATCACGCATCTTACCAAGAAGTGAGTATTGATCCTCGGTAATGTAAACGACAAACGATCACGAAGACATAATTCATCTGCATGAATTCATTTGTCTAAAACATCGAACAAATAAACTCGTGGTTGTACATGAATAGATTCGATTCGCTTAAATTTATATTTACAGTAATCTCTATACTTTATATCTTATATATTATAAATTTAATATCACATTATTATGTTATTTTATTGGGTTTTCGTATGTAAATATATGTGGTAAGATCCGGTGGCAATCGATATCAATTGCTTTGTAAAATTTATTGTAAAATTTATTGTAAATAACACAACGTACTGGTGAGCTAATCGCAATATTTTATAAATTCTATTTGACTATAGCTATATACTATTTTGAAATCAATTTTATAACTTTTTATTTGTAACATATATGATAATTCGGTTCAAAAAATTAACAAAACAAAAATTTATATTACCGATATTAGATAAAGAAAATTATATTTTGAGTCTTCTGATGATATCGAAAATCTTACGATATGTGATTCATGATATATTTTAACATTTATAAATGATATGTATGTTTAAAACTGTTCACCACTTTTTGCTAATAGCGTGTACGACTTCAGCGATAAGCATAACATTATCGCCATTATACGTCTATTGTAACAATGTAAATTATATTCTTTTCATACATAATATAACAATTTTTATGTGGTAAAAATAATAATACATCTGATAAATATGCCAAATTATACTTTTCTGATTTCTATTATTTAAAAATCGTAGAAAAATCTAAATTTCAATAATAAAGAAAAAGAATTTGTTTTTTCATAATAAAGCCTGATACCTATTTAAATGGTTATAAATAATTATGTAATATCAATTTAATATAAAAGAATAATAAAATAAAGAAACTTTTTCAATGCTTGTTTACGTCAACAGAAATGAAATTCTCACTGACATTTTCTATTATCGAAACAGTTTTATTTTGGATTTCGACAAATCTAAGTACTCTTATTGCAAACGGATAAGCTTAAATTAATCATACTTTCGATTATTTTAGAATTATATGAATAATTTGAAACGTGCGTGAAGTATAACTAACTAATATTTAAACAATAGGACATGAAAAATTTTAAATAATCTTAATTTAAAATTTCAATACTTAAAAATTTTGATCTCACAGTCGTTGGTTATGTAATGTAAAAAAATATGGATTGTTGACTAATTTTGACGATTACTGGATCAGTATTTTTTTGAATTCCGACGAATAAACATAAAAGCTCTTTCTCAGGATGTTTTTCCTGCAAATATCAACGGAGTCATAAAGTAAATATATTTTTATGTCATACATTTCTTCAATAATTATAGCAATATAGCAGTTTCTCATTATAAGTGATACTAATAATTTTATTTTTATTTTTCTGTTTCAAGATATCATTGCAATCGCATGCAAAGCAATGATGCAATCGCTAAAATAAAAATATCATGAAGTAGAAGTAGTTTGTTCGTTTGAATTTTTCAATTTAAACAAGTTATGTTTTTACATCGACTGCGTGCAATGCAATCATTAGAGTCAATGTTTGTTCGCAAATTGTTTTGCTCTTATAACAATCACATAAACTGTATTTATAAAAGATAATAGAATTTTGTGAAGTAAATTCAATGACTATTTGTTAATAAATTAGAGTCAGTGCATCACTGAAAAAGATCTCATCCAACTTCAATGTCGATCTATTTCATTTTCAACCACATACGAATCATCAACTATCAATAACGACCTAATAGCAGATGAATTTTTTGGAGTCATCGCAGCACTTCTTAAGTACTAAGTGGAATTTTTAAATTCCTACAATCACTCAATCATTTCTAGGATAAAAGATCCGAATTGGCACGACTGTTTGGTTGTAATTAATTTATAGAAAATCATTGACTGAGCACGAGTAAATGTCTTCGCAGATTTACTCGTGAATGTTTTCTTATTTTTTGATTTATTTATATTAGATCAGGATAGATTTCTCTTGTTTCATACGCGTTTATAATTATTTCTAAATTGAATATTTCAGTGTAATTTTAAATATTTTTCTCTCGCGGAAATAGTAAAAAATCGATATCAACGAGTTCTAATAAAGAATGAACAAAAGGACATTCGTAATGGATAGTCTCTGGATTACAAGCGAAATTGAAACGATTTTTTTTTTTCTAATAATTAAAGTAATCACTTGTAAGAAAGAGCGTCCGAATATTTGTCATTATATTTTTTCAATCAAAACTAATTAAATATTTAATCAATTTTGTTGACAAAAGAAAAGTCTCGATAAAGTTATTACTTTTGAATGAAAAAAGTCGAGTAGATTCATTGATAAAAGAAAAAGAGACTTGTAGAATCACAGCTCGTAGGCTAAATAAGTTAATCAATTTTTAGTTCAAGATTTTCAGAAATTAATATACTAATCTCCGTTTTTCTTATACTGCGAATAGGTATCTCTCGAAAAGATAATAATCCATTTCTATTCAAAAAGATAAAGTTTTTGCTCTCTAGGTATATTAAAATTAAAGTTTCCTTCGATATCTTGGAACCTGGAATCAAATTTCGATATTACACTTTTTGAATAATGATCACCTAGATAAGGGCACAAAGCAAAGAAGAGACTATATGCCGAAAAGGCAGCCGCAAACTATAGTTCAAGACAACTACAAGCTATTGAGTTATTTTCGAAGATTCATCAAAATTTCTCAAGAATGGCTCTTAGTCATTTTTTAATTTTATCATATTAATATTCAAAATGTTTTTATGGCGATGAGTGTAGAGGTAGATTTAAAAAATTCGAACGACATAATATTCCGTCTTCGTCTCAACTTTGTCCCGCATACGCGAGTAGAATTATTTAATATTTGCATTTTCATTATTGAAGTCGAGTCTCATACATTTTTTACTTTTCTTTGTTTTAAAGTTAAATTAAAGTCATACTTTCATCTTACATAAATAGTATATTTTTTATTTCTATAAAATTATGTTTAAAGTCACAGTCACGAAATATATAAGATATAGCAATTGTAGGAATCACTGAAACTGTACTGAATAATGGGGTACATAATGCACTTTCTAAAATCACAAGACGAATAAGAAATGGCAAATGTGGAGAACACTGGAACTGCACAGAATAAACATATTTAAATATGAGTATCATATATATCATGCTCTTCACTTTTCACAGCGATGCTATTAAAATTTAAAAATTCTTCATTTTTGATAGAATTAATTCAATATAATTTCCGGAATATATCGAGTAATAAAATATGTCAAGTATTTTTGGTAGACTAGGTATGATACTCGCATGGGTAGGCATGATTGGGACTAAGCTTAGGCCGGGAGTTATATAATGAAAATACGGTCAAACGTACTTAATAAAGACGATTTTTGTATATTCAGCAAATATACAGTCATCTCTATTTATTGAAATGCATCTAATAGTTTAACCAATTATTCTAGATTAATTATTCTAGTTTTTTTCGGATGGGTCCATGAGTGCAAACCATTCGGCGGGCTTGTTTCGGTTTCTCTTCTTCTCTTTATTTCCTTCTCTTCTACTCCTTCTTTTCTCTCCTTTTCCCTTCTTTTCTTTTCTTTTCCCTTCTCTTCTTTCCTTTTCTCTTCTTTTTTTTCTCTTTTTCTTTTTCTTTTTCTTTTTCTTTTTCCTCTTCTTTTCTTCGCAACAATGAGAATAACATGTCCGGACTAGTTCTATTGTGGACTAGTTTTGTTATTCAAAATTTCGAATAGAAAATTAGTCTTCAAAAATAGTGCATAAAGCTACGGATATTGCGAAAGTCCTGTAATCCGTAAGCGGCCGAGACTGACCATCTTCCAGATAGCATTGGGAATCTGAATTCTCGATAAGCTCATATCACCCCAAGAATGCGGCTTTTAAAGTAAAATTACCGTTATTTTAACATTCGCGGACGCGATTAAAAGTCCTACCATAAACTTAGTTTTATTGTTCGAAATTCAGAAAGCACGACCCGTCGTACTTAATAATAGTAATTGAATCTACCGATGTTGCAACGGTTTAGATATCCTAAAACGGAGACTTACCCTCCTCCAGTTAGCATTGTGACCTGACTTCTCAGTAACTGACATATCACTCCGATATCGCGTATTTTAGAGTCATAGCCCGCGTGTCTTTAGATGCAGCAACTTCCACGTAGTGAGATCTGGCTCGGTATTACTTGCGATGTATTAAGTACTATCCAATGGCTGCATATTTTAGTGTATTTCCAAAATTTCTTCAATCAAATTCTGATTAATCATTAAAGTACTATCATTATATATTGCTAATAATATTTACACAAATAAATAAATGAATATATTAGAATTCTGTGGATAAATATATATAAAATATATAAATTTGTGACTAAAATCAAGATTTTGTAGAAAAGACAAAAAACAAGATTTTGTCGTTATTTGATGAAAAATAATAATTAGTGAACATATATATTATATATTATTTTTATAAAAATCAAAACATTAGTTCATTTCCACACTATCTATAAAGTAAAATTTCCAAAATTGTTTGTTTTCATGGTTTCACTAATTTTCGTATTAATTATATTTATTATTTTTTATGCATTTATATCGTAAAATAAATGCATACTGATGCTACATCGTATCTATCATGGATTACTGTGACAGACACGCCACTATTAAAAAAAAAATATACATTTTTTGTTAAATAGAGAATGAGAAGTGTAAGTTCACAATCTACTAACACTTTCTATTTTAACTCACTAATAAAAAATCGTTACATTACGTGTGAGTGAGATACAACTTATAAAAGCTTGTAGACTGATACGATAGACGCATAATGATGGGAACAGTGTTTCCCGTTTGCGTTTGCAGTTCATATTTTGTCCATACCTGTCGCTGAAGTCACACATGCTTCGAGCGAGAGGTTATGAATTATCTTAATGTGTACAACTTTTTAATTTTTCTAAACAGGATAGGATTGTAAAGCAAAACGGCCTAAAATGCTTCTTCGATTTTGTAAATTATGTTATCAGGATTCAGGTGTGTCGATTATAAATTTACGGAAATATGGAGTAAGTTATTTTCAACTAGCATGGTTTTCGAATAGGTTATGTTTCTTTTGAATCGGTATATTTTCTTTATATATTCTTTATATTTCTTAAATATTTATTTATTTTTATTGGATTTAGAAAAGAGTTAGTACCAAACGTTTTAAGAAATGTAAAGTCGAAAACGAAACGTTAACTCACGACCAAATAAATATGAAAAAGCCAATAATCGTGTGTAAACGCCCGATATTTAATTTCTACAAAGGTCAAACTTATTCACAATACGAAGAAATACCAATAGCTAGTAAAGGATGGCACCATTCAAAAGCTAAAGGGGATTATTTTCATGTATATTCAGTTTGTATCATTTGTTTAAGTATTCCTATATGACATTATATTCTTAAAAGACATGTTTAACAAAAGTTACTTTTTAGGAACATGAATTAAAATCTGATCAAGCTATCGTAGAGTCTACTTTTGAGAATTATGATTTATGCCCTTCGTTGTATAAGAAATTGCAGGAATTAGGATTTATAAAGTTGTTGGAAATTCAGGAACGTGCTATACCAAAAATTTTAGATGGTCAAAATACTGTATTAGCTGCTGAAACTGGATGTGGCAAAACGTTAGCGTATCTTGTTCCTCTAATAAATCAAATTTTAAATTGGAAATCATTGTTACAAAGACCGTTTAATTCTCCATTAGGATTAATTATAACACCAACCCGAGAATTAGCTGTTCAAATAGGGGTTTGTTGTTTTCATATATTTATCCATATTATTTAAGGGTTTATAGTTAATATTAATATATATTTATTTACTAGGTAGAGGCAAAAAAGTTATCAAAAGATCTTAATATTTCAACAAAAATTTTGACAGGTGGTAAAACAAAAAGAATGGTATTACGCTTACCATTAAATGATGTTGATCTTGTTGTAGCCAGTTTTGGAGTTATCAGTAAATTATCCACTTTTGGACTTTATAAATTAAATTGTGTCAAACATATTGTTCTAGACGAAGCAGATGCATTATTTCATGACACATTTGAAGGAAAACTTAAAATATTTATGAATAGGTTAAAGGTGTGTATAAATAACATATTTTATATATGATTTTACAGAAGAAACAGTAATAATCTTTTTTTTACCATAATATAGATTGGTTATCAACAAGTAATAGATGAGAATGGAATGCCTAAGAATACTCAATTGACATTAGCTTCCGCTACAATGCCCCAAAGAATTTCTGAAGTTTTAGGAGACATAGTAAATGTAAGTTTTATTAATAATATATGAGAATGAAAATTGTTATATTTATAAAAAGTATAACTAGTTTGTAATGTAATGGATACATCCAATTTTAGGTCAATTCTCTGACTCAAATAGTTTCAGAAAAATTACATCATGTTTTAGTATCACAGAAATTTATGAGATTGGGATCAAGTCAAAAACCGTACGAATTATTAAAATATATAAAACCAAAAATTAAATCTAAAGAACCAATAATCATATTCAGTAATAATAATGCTACTTGTGACTGGATTAGTATGTTCTTACATGAATGTGGTATTGATAATGTACATTTGAATGGTAATATGCCTTTAACAGTTAGACAAGGAAAATACAAAGAATTCAAAATTGGAAAAGTTAATATATTATCAGCTACAAATATTGGATCTAGAGGATTGGACACTTTCATGGTCCGACATATATTGAATTATGATTTTCCATTGGATACTTCTGATTATATTCATCGGTAAGGATTGTTTAGTTCATTTTTACGATTCCATAACGTATGGAAAATATTTTCTTGGTTTTCAGATGTGGTAGGGTTGGAAGGATAGGCAGCCATGAAGATTGCAAAGTAATCAATTTTATTAGTCATTATCTAGAAATTGAGATAGTTCAAAAGATCGAAAGAGCTTTACGCAGAGGAAGACCAATACCTATCTTTAATATAATGAAAAATAATACGAAAGATGATCTTGAATCTCTAATTTCTTCCAATGATATCCAAAATGATATAATTGAAAACATAAATGAGGAAAATAGTATTCCTTATTAATAAGTTCGTGAATTATATTAATAAAATACGTGATATATATTTTTCAAAAGATCTTTTCAAATCTATAAATATATTGTTAAACCTAATCAATGTAAAATATGATCACCCGACTCGAAACTATAGGGAGATATATATGAGAGAATATTTATCTTCCTCGTCTAATATACATTCGTTTCCTAATTTAATTAGCTTGTATAAGGCCAATTTTAGATTAGATTACTCTCGTGTAAGAATTCAATGACGAAACCCTAACAGTGCCTGTCAATACGTTCATCTGATTAGATAGGTATCGTTATTTCTACTTTGATGTGATTTTTTAAAAGAGATTTTATTTTTTTGCCTTGATAGAAAATTAGCCTTCATATAACCATAAATGTTTAAAATTTAAATGGGATTTCTTATTTTTTTTTCTTCAAATCTTAAGATTTAGAATATATTCTTAAATCGTTTCTATTCGTCCATACAAATTCCTAAATTTTAAAGTTTGAATAGAAAGAAGCAGAAAGGTTTATGTTTATCCATATGTACTTTATCCTATCGTGTCCACTGACACACCCACACTGGACACCCACGCACGGTAAATAGTAATACTATAAGCCAGAACATACGTTTAGATCAGTTTATTACTCACTTTGCGTTTTAGTGAAATTAAACATGGTCAGCGCACGCTGCCGTTTTACTTTAGTTGGCTTCGTCCATGTAGGTGTGTCGTGGACAACTAAAATAGTGTTGCTAAACAACATCTTCGCGTGTTTCTTATCTCTTTTAAATTAACAACTAGTAGATACCTTTCCGAATTAAATTCAAAAGTTTTGTTTAACCTTTTTGATAATGCGTATACAATAAATGTTCATGAAATTAAACATTGCAAGCGTTATATAATCGTGTGTAAGTATTAAAGATACATCTAATAAATAATTTTCTTATTAATTTTGCAATAATTACAAATAAAGTGCTTGTGAAAATATTTTTCTCTATTTACGAAAGGTTTTTAAAGCAAATGAAAAGTTCAATTGAATAAAAGCAAAGAAAAAGTTGGTTTATAATAGATGTACTGCATATTTAAAAAGTGATAGTAAAGATTGGGAGTAATTTAATGTGAGTCTGTAATGGTCAGCATGAATAATATAAAAATGTACCATTAGATAACTTGTTTATTTCATAAAGTAGAGAACATTTAAACAAAAAATGTTCGTTTTATCAGTATCATTTAAGATGATAATCGATATACTGAAATAAGCATAATAAATTAGACAAATCATGATTTAAGTTCAATAGGTCATAAATTTATAATTTAAAATTCAGGTTGGCAAAACTGAAGAAAACAAAAAGTTGATACATTACACTCGTAAAAGAACTTAATACCAAAGAATACTGATTAATGTCGATTAATAAAAAACGCATAAAGGAAAACTATTTTATAAACAATACATAACATTTATCTAGAAATTACCATTTATCTATTAGATAAGATTTATCTAAAAATGTACCATTTATTTATTTCATTCCATTCATATAATCTAGAAGATACTGGTTTGTATTATATAATTGTATTATATAATTACCAATCTGTGTATACCCTGAACATGATTATTTATACAAGAGCTTTTAAAAATATTGTAAAGCATCATTCAGTATTGGAAATAGAAAGATATATTGTTATAACAGTCATACATCGGAAAAAAATCATGTTATTATATATCCATAACTGAGTCACACATTGAAAAAAATCATATATTATATATCCATAACTGATTCATAAATTTTGCTTTATACATTGCGTTGCATAATTAAAGAACTTATGCATGTGGAACGGTGAGGAAACATAGAAAGGGATTATCGAAAATGTCGAAGAAATTAAAGAAAGAAGAAATAAGTTTCAAAAACACAGACATTTCATTAACATTGAAATGGAATGATAAGAAAGAAATATGGATGCTATCTGCATTACATATTTTTGAAAAAAAAAATAACTAAAAGCTGAAGAGGTCATTTATAAGCACAAGTGCATTTAAAATTGTAGTACGATATGGCATTAACGGTTTAAAATAATTCAAAAGATTATGAGATTTTTTTTACATTCTATGAATATATTTCTATATATAATACACATTTCTATATATAATTACATTGAAATAACAAGAAAATTCAAGAAATTAACAAGAAGTCTGGACCTATTAAAATTATTCAATGCTGAAATACATCTTAAATATATACAGTGGCTTCTATATACTTACGTATACTTCATATTTTAACTTTAAAACGTTTATATTTTTCTTTGGAATACATGTAGCTGATTCGATTGTTTATTTCTAAAAAGTTCCGACCCTTAAGAATATACCAAAGACCGGGGTTTTATGAATTTCAAGAAATGAAGTTATTTTTAAATATTGTATTCCGAATTATTGGAATAATTTCGTAACAGTCACTTACGTATACTGAGAGCTTACGTATTTAAAGCAGGATGTTGGGAATTTAAATAGTATCTATCAATGTTTATTGAAATTTTGAATAGTTCACGTTTGATAAAATCACCGTGATGAGTAAATGTAAGAATATTACACCAGAACAATGACGATTAGTAGAACATCTTCGTAAAAATGGAAAATTGTATCGGAAGATATCTAAAGAACTTGGACTATCAGTTATGGCATGTCACCAAGCTATAAAATATATTAAACATCAGGAAACTTCAGATAACCTACCTCGCAAAGCAAGATTTCGAAAAACCGATATGAAAATTCATCAATTATCTGAAGCTGATAGATTTAAAACTGCTATCGATATTCACAAGGAAATATCCACCAACTTGAATACACAAATAAGTGTTCGGGAACTGTTTAACAAAGATGAATTTCAATTAAATGGACGCATTGCGAGAAAAAATCCCATTCATATCAGAAAAAATCGGCCAACTAGAATCGCTTTCGCGAAATATCTTAATCGGATGCCCCAACAGTAGTCAAAAGTTGTATTCACCTACGAATCTAAGTTTAATAGGTTTGAATCTGATGGGAAAATGTATATTAGACGTCTTATAAGCGAAGAATACCTAAAAAATTGTCTAAAACCAACTATAAAAGGTGATGATGATGAATCGGTACTGGTATGGACTGCTATGATTATGAACGGCACAGGCTCTATTCATCGAATCGAAGGAATAATGGACAAGTTTACATACCTAAATATAGTAAAAGATCAATTAATTCCGTTTATCGAAGAGTACATGCCGAAAGATTAGATTTATCAAGCGGATAATGATACTAAACAAACCGCACGTATAATAAAGACATTTTTAAATGAACAAAATATTAATGCGATGAGGTGACCAGCACAATCTCCGAATTTAAATCTTATAGACATATTATGGATTGATGTGGATAAGCATGTGAAAAAATAGAAACCAAAAAATATTAACGAATTATATGCCAGAATAGAAGAAGTTTAGGGTTTGATACTAATTACTCGATGCATTCGACTTATCGAATTTATTTCACGCAGGTATATTGCTCTTCTTAAAAACAAAAGTTTAGCTACTAAATATTAATGGTAAGTAGGTTATTATTATCATAAATTAAAATTACTTGTGAAAATAGATATTTCTATATGTACGTAAGTACGTATCTACAAGTAAATATTCAACAAAAAATACATGAACCTTGTTAATTATTCTTACATGAATCTAGTAAATTCAAAAACCATGTTTTTTTCTTTCATTAAGTATGCTAGGAAATTGCACAAAACAAAACTGATTTTTGTTGAACTATTAAATGTGCAAATATACAGCAAAAATAACTTTGATTTTGTTAATTATACGTAAGTATATGGCCGTCACTGTATATTATAAATAAGTAAAATATTCTGCGGATGCGTGACCAATATGTCAAAAGTATTTAGCACCAAAAAAATAGATTTTATGATTTTAATAAAGATATTGTAATTTTCTTCAGTATTAGTAATAATGGAAAAGAGTTACAAATTTTTTTTTAGTATTTTTATTGAAATGTATTTGAACTTTTTAGTAGACATTTCCTTCACTTTTTCATATAATTTTTAATTAGTATTGTCCCCTCTGTTTATGCTTAGAAGATATTTCTTGATTTATATTCCCGATGAAGATATCGAAATTTATTTGAATATTTATTACAATAAAAGTTGTAATTTTTACAATATTTCGAATTGTAATTGAACTGTTTAACAGAGATCTTTCATTAGATATCCATTATACCCTTTAGAATACCGTAGTATCTTTTAATCCATACGATCTCATTTTCTTTCTAAATTTCGGAATATTTTTTAATATACTAATATTTTTTTCTCAATTTTGAAATATTTTGTAATATACTAGTAAAATAACATTAGTTTATCACATGAATTTATTTATTTATTTTTTTTTAAATTCATTAATGTAATTTAGAAAAACATATGTACTCAAACGAATATAATAGGCATTTGTAAGTTCTTGAATAATAAAAAAAAATATCAGCAAGATAATTTTATTGTTACATTAATACTCATACCTAAATGAGTACAATGGGATCGTATGATCACTATTTCGTTCTTGAATTGTGTTAGAACTTTTTAACATGGATATTACGTCCGTTTCTTTAAAAATTATGAAATATAAATATAACGATTATGCATGTATGATTATGAGATGTTCTTTGTCGAGATAAGCTGGATCACGAAAAGCGTACTCGTGAACGTGCCAAGAACAGTACTTATTATATAAAGAGATACGATGAGTCGCTGTTACTGATGACAATGATAATGGACTAATTAGTGTGGTTAGTTGCGTGACATATAGGACAGAAGGTTTGAAATCGAGATACGCAAGTAATGCGGGACCTCGTGCTGCAGGAGAGCAAAGCAGATCATATCTCTTACCCGTCTCGTACTCATACCACACGCGTAGTTTTCTAAAGAACGAACTCTGCAAGCCCGCATCTCTCAATATCAAGAAAGACACGCATTAAAAACTAATTCTTAAAGTTCTGAGATAAAAGGATATCGGGAAGACGTAAAAAATATGTAGGGACAATGTTCCGTTGTTCATAAATGTGTATTAATTAAATTTTGTAAAAAAGAAATTCATTATAATAATTGCCTTTTTAATAGTTATTTAATAGTTAAAATAATATTTTGTTATTAAAAATTTCTATAGAAATAGATTGTGTATTAAATGTTTAAACATCATTACGTTTTATTTAATTAATGTTATAAGGGTATCGATATTAATAAAATCAAAACATAAAGGGTGAATTATATAATGATAATAATTAAAAATCACTATAGATTTCGTATTATTTATAGAGAAATCCATTTAACAATTATAATAAATAAAGTAGTTACGTTATACGATTCACTTTGCATATACAGTTAGTCAAAAAAGTCTTCGTACATCGTACTAAAATTTTTTTAACAGTGTTTTTAACGGGATGTTAATAAATAAATAAATAAATAATTTTTATTCCAGTATATTCAGTTATATAACATTTATTATTAATGAAAAAGAAAAAACATTATATTTATTTATCAACAAATAAAATGAAGAAAAAGACAAACATAACAAAAATAATATTAGAAAAGTCTGCGTACAAAACTGAATTTAATAATTTAATATCGTAAATTCAGCAAGATTTTTACAAACAAGACTAAGTGTTCCAAACACTGTTCCAAAATATTTCAAAGTCAAATACAAGTTAGTTTCTCGTCTGGCAGAAAAGATTATACATGATAACATTTTCCCAAAAATGGAAATAGCGATGGCAATTCGCAAGTTAATTGTAAAATTAAGAGAAGAAGATACAACATTAAGAAAAATTGATCAAATTGTAAAAAAATCGCACTCTTCTGTACAGTACGTTCTTGATAGATAAAAAAAACTGGATCACTGCAAAATCGATGACGAAAAGAAAGACTTCAAAAATTAGAAGCACATCATAAATGTGCTATTTCACGGACAATAAAATGTGAAATGTGTACAAGTGCTCCAAAATTGGTAGATATGATTGAAACTGATTATAATATTAAAGTAGTGCCTGAAACTGTTCAAAATATATTTAGGAAAGCTGTTACAATGACCGTATAGCCATAAGAAAACTTTTCATAAATGCAACTAATAAACGTAAACGTTTGGAATTTGCAAATTCGCATATTAACAAAGATAAAAACTTCTGGAATAATGTTATATTCAGTGATGAATGTAAATTTAACATTTTTACTTCAAACGGATACACTAAAGCCTGAAGAAAAACAAATACATAATTGGAATGTAAAAATTTAAGTCCAACAATTAAACATGGAGGTGGTTGCATGATAGTTTGGGGGTACATGAATATAGCGGAAGTTGGAAATTTAACATTTATTAACGAAATTATAAATCAAAATGTCTACCTTAAATATTTTGAAAGAAAATTTAAGTAGTAGTACAATGAAATAAAATCTAGAAGGACTGTTTATCTTTCAACAATATAACGATCAAAAAACTGACATACTGCAAAAAAAATAAAGGAATGGATATTTTATAATGTTCCGAAGCAACTTCACATACCCCGTCAATCACTCGATATGAACCCTATGGAATTACATAGTGTGACTGAAAAATTAGTTGACACGATACCAAAAAGATTACAAGAAGTAATTAAAGTGAAAAGTGAACCAAATAATTTAAAATATTACGATTAATAAAATTATATGCACGGAAACTTTTTTAACCTTATTTTTGTTATTTGTTTTTTTCTTTATTTTACTTGTCGATAAATAAATGTATTGTTTTTGTATTTTTCATTAATAATAAATATTATATTTCTGAATATATTAGTGTAAAAATTATTTATATTTACATTTTGATTGGAAATAGACAACATTAAGAAAATTTTAGTACGGTGTACGGAGATTTTTTTGACTAATTGTACTTAAATTGAAATAATGTATAGTCAAAAATCAAATATATCAATAAATCAATAAATAATAAATTTAAATAATACATTACATATATATATATATATATATATATATATATATACAAATTACATATATATATATATGTACACAAATTTATTCATACCTTACTACAAAAGAATATTTAATATTACACTAAAGAATTCGTTTGTCTAAATCTACAAAACATAAACTATTTAAAAAAGAAATAAAAAGATAGATGTAGTATATGGCATCGATATCGATCCTTTAGATCTAAGTAGACTCGCGCGTCGGCACGCGTTCCTCAGTCCTGGTGGTAGGGATAGTGACTAGTCAAACAGAGTGGGAGAGTCTCCGCGAAAGAGTGAGCAATGGGGCGCCTCAGTCGTTCTCCGGAGCGTAACCTGTTAGCATTGTTTCTGTTTGCTTTCCTTTTTCCCAAACAGAATTCGTTCTCGTGTAAAATACATTTTTATATTAATTATATTTATTAACCAATACCGTGTATAACGCAATATCGCATTATAACAGTGTTTCATTTAATTCTTATTTCATCGTCTTTTTCTTGAAAGAAACGAGTCGGATCAGATCGGAAATCGGGATAACCGTTACCGAAAGTCCTCGATCTGCTACGAGTGAGTCGAGTGATCACGTCCGGGTTGACGAACCCTCTACCTCGTCGTCGTCCCACGGATACGCACATTGTGTTTCTATACGAACAACGAATGTACTCCTCGTGAAATTCTTTATTTTTTTTCTCTATATCTCTCTCTCTTTTTTTCCGCAACGTGTCACTGTTCTTTACGCGAAGAGAGTTCGTTAAGCGAAGAAGAGGTAAACAAAGCTAGATCTTGTTCTGTTTCCTTCTCTCTCTCTCTCTCTCTCTTTTCTCTCTCTTCCTCTCTCTCTCTTTCTTTTTCTACCTGTGTTCGTCTCTCTCTCTCTCTCTCTCTCTCTCTCTCTCTCTCTCTGTCCCCCTATTTATCCTGTGTGTGTTATGTATGTGTGCTCGCGCGCGCACTCTCGTATCGAAAGAAGGCAGCACACCATCTTAAAGAAACGAAGAAAAAGATAAGCAAGGGTAGGGAGAAAAGAAGCGAAGGGATCGAGTTACGAGGAATCGATGCGTCGTCGATATCGTGACGTCGAACACTCCGAGTCGTCGAAGTCATGTTTTCCAAGTTTGTCCCTTTTTCTACGTCCTTTGGCAAACGAAGAAGAGAACATTAAGGATCAAGATAATTCTTAAGATACTTAAGATATATCGATGATAGGTGAACCTTTGTGAGTTATCATTTTAGTTCTAACATTTGCTGTTCCTATTACTCGTTGTTATTTCCTACCGTGTGACAAAAAAGAAGAAAAACAGGAAACCGAAAAGGAAGGTGATCCTCGTTTTTTTGTGCAAAGAAAACGGGAAGTCGCTATATTGGAGAGGAAGAGGGAAAGCGGCGTGCCGCTCTTCTGTG
Organism: Vespa crabro; assembly: GCF_910589235.1. Lineage (NCBI taxonomy): Eukaryota > Metazoa > Arthropoda > Insecta > Hymenoptera > Vespidae > Vespa > Vespa crabro. The sequence continues at coordinate 10,515,841 of NC_060956.1, read as the reverse complement.
TGCCGCGGCAGAGGCGATCGTCACAGCCGGAAAACGTAAGTCATGTTATTTTTCACTTTTATTAGACCGTTGATATAAATTTCATCGTTTTCTCGTTCTCTTAATATTATAAAATTCTTTTCATGTTAGAAAAATGTACGTTCTCTGTATATATTTTATCTGCTACGTTTAATCGGACATAATGTTTACGATCTTTCTTAATAAAATTATTATTATTATTATTATATAGGATCAGGATATATGTTTATAATTTAAATCATTTATTATTACATTTTTCAAATATTTGATATGAGTAATTTTTTTGGAGTTACTGAACACTCGAACAAGTACATATATATATAAAAGAGCTAAAACAATGATAGAAATACGGACAGGATACGAGTCTTATCTAAATTCGCCGGAAATAGAAGAATGTTCGACCATTGCAAGCTTGCCTGTCAGAAGTTTATCTTTCTTCAATAATTTTCCAAACGTTCGAGAAAATGTGTATACCTTTGCTACGAATACTTAAATCATACGAATGTCGAAATCTTTCAGCGTTCATAAGTTTTCCTAAATATTTTTGTTCCTTTCCACAAAATACTGTTTTCTCAATCTAATATTAACGAAACTATCAGGAAAATATCGCAACTTCGTTGAAGTGAATAACAACGTGCGCGATAACGTTTCGTGGATGCTTCTTATGAATGACTTTGCGTCGTATTATAACGATGGTGAACGTCCTTCTTGTGAAATGAAATGATGTACGGAATGCTAATCGGTAGTAATGATGAATATTCATGGTAAACGACGAAGTAAATATTAAACAAAATATTGCTCAAATATGTTTGTGTTACAAAATGTTTATTGTAACGTTTTTAGAAAAACGTTTAATTGTTAAAATAATAATAATAATAAAAAAAAAAATAATAATAATAAAACTTTATATGGTCATATTGTATAATGATATATGTAGAAAAGTATACACACATTTTTTGGAAGAAAAATTTTAAGAGAATTTCGTTGAAGAAGGGATGGGTGTATAAAATTTTAATTGGACGGTATCAGGATGTGCAAGAATCTTTGTCAGGTTCTCGTTGTTGACCGACACGTGGGATGTGTAGAGTGGTGGTCGAAGACCCTTCGTGCGTTGCATAATCACGCACGGACGATCGGATATGACGATTGCTGCACAGTGAACCTCGTTAAGATCTCGTTAAAATCTCCTCTATATGTATATCTGAACTTTTCTCTGAGCCTTTCGAAAAGGACTCTTAGAGAGAATAAAAGGATTCTTAGTTTGACCTTTTGCATCGTACGCATTATAGAATATACTTTTCGCAGTTTACGAGATTTCCTTTTCACGCAAATTCGTTAAATTTATTGAATTCTTAACGAAAATCTGCATAAAATATTTTTACCGTTCTTACTGAATACTTCGTTGATATAAATTTTGTCGATTTTACGAGACGAATAAGTTAATAATTCGAGTTGATAATTTCAATTTATTTTTTATACAGTTCGATGATTAAAAGGATTACTTTTAAGTTCTAAGTTATTAAACAAAATTAATTAATGAAAATTATATATTCATTCATAAAAATTATATTATTATAAAAATTAATAATTCGAGTAGAAACTTTAATTGTGTGCACATAATGTCTATCTTTTTTTATTTTATTTTAGCGTTTTCTTTTTCTTTTTTTTTTTAATATCGTTCAAAGTCAGACACTTCACAAATAATCATCCTCGTTGATGGGTGTAACTTGAACAAGCACGGAATAAAGCGTGGGATCATTATTGCCGGTAATTTCTACATACGGTGTCATGTGCCATCGATAGGGACAATGACCGGATTATGTAAAGCGTCGCGTCTCTTTCACCGTTTTAACGATAATCAATGAACGATGTTTTTCAAAAATTGCGTTAAATAAGTATAAATTCATCTCAAGGTCATTTACTCATTAATTGTATCACGATATCGTTCTCGCGTGGGTTTCGTTCTTATTTCAAATTCTACATGGGTTGACGATAAAACAAAATTTGAACGTTCTTAAAACAACGAACGAATTTAATAAGAATTTTATGAAATTCTTACATTATTGAGACTTCGTAAGAGTAATCTGTCGAACGAGCAAAACTGGCAGGCTATTTCGTGAAAGTAAACGCACACGTAACCGATGAAGATCGTGTGGGCGAGTATCTACGTGTGTATGTGCGCGCATGTGTGTGTGTGCGCGCGCTCGTGAGTAAGAGAGAGAGAGAGAGAGAGAGAGAGAGAGAGAGAGAGAGAGGGAGAGAGAGAGAAAGAGATAGCTGGTGAGAGAATAATCAAGTCGCAACTCTCGTGGGCGACTTAAAAAATTAAACAGAAACAATCGCGACTTCCGCGAACTCATCTTTCTGTCCTTTTTTTCTCTCTGCTTGTTTAACTTCGTACTGGTTCATGTACTACATTTATATATATATATATATATATATATATATATATATATTTTTATATATATATATTTTTATATATATATTTTTATATATATATATTTTTATATATATATATATATATATATATATATATACACATAAATATACATATACATACAAGTAAATCTATATCTGTAGATTTTATGCTGTGTTCTATAATTTATTTTATCTATAAATTAGAATAGGTTATCTATTGTATACTAAATAATGGTTTTGCCTTCCTCTCTCTTTCTCTCTCTCTCTTTCTCTCTATCTTTCTCTCTCTCTTTTTTCTATGTATTAAGCAGATTAATACAAATAAATCAAATTTATGTACTTATCGATATTTCTGAATTATAAACTTTTTAACTCACGTAAATCGTCGGCGTCTTTTTTTCTTTTTTTGTTAAATAAGATAAGAAGCATAAATCAATTTAATAAACTTATCGATATTTGTGATTTCTGAATTTTCAAACACACATGTAACATCGTTGTGATCAAATCTAGCAAAATTCATTTTTATACATTGATCGCTATTCATTTAATCGTAGATTATCATACATCTACCATTCAAATTACTCATAGGCAAATCTTTATTTGTCTTCCTATTAATCAATCGTTTATTCACCTTATTATCGATTCAAATTACGTCATTCGAAGTCTTGATAACCTGATAAAAATCATAAGTTTCTTCTTATCAATCGCATCGTTTTGCATATCTTTTTTTTCATAATAATATTATCTTATCGAATGGTAAAACAATTATCCTAACGTTACTTTTATTTTTTTAATAAGTTGACTTTCTTCTTTCATATTTATTTTTATTTTAGAATATAGGTGATTATTTATTTTAGTGATCATATTTATTTTAGAATATAGGTGAAACAAAAAAGAAAAAAAAGAAAAGAAATAATAAAAAATACAATTCTAAATATTTCAGTGACAATCTTGACCTAGAAATAACCATATAGAAGTCCTTGATTCTTTGATCGGTGTGAAATTATGACTTACACACACGTTTACATAAACTCATATATATAACACATATGTGTATTATTCGCGACACAGCGGAAGGACGAAGCAGTCGTTTGCAACAGGAAGTTTCTGTTCCTGTATCCTATATGTTTTTAGATATGTGTGAGCAGGCACGTGTATTCTCTGGCTCTCAGTGAAATTCTACAAAAGAGACGACCACTCCTACTCGGACGATACACCGAGGAATTCGTAGCGGTCCGAAACGGAGCGGATCGTCCAATGGTCGTAACACGGACAGAGAAAAATAGAGAACTTACATATACTGATATACAATTGGTATGTGTAAGAATAGAAGTTATTCTTATGTGTAAGAATATAAGGTATTCTGGTCACGTATAGCCAATGGTAGTTCGTTATTACGCACACTTCCGTTCATTCGATCGTCCCATCGAAATGATTTCTGCCTTAAATGTGCTTCTCGAATGCATCCTGTATAACTATTACGAATATTGTTTTTCCTAACTGATTTCTTTCTCTTCTCATATCTTTCGTGAAAAAGATATATATATATATATATATATATATATATATATATATATATATAGTATTTTATAACGTTGTATTTTTATTAAAATTTATATATATGTATCTTATTTTAGCTCGTTTTAAATATAATAATCATTATCTGAGATATACATATCTTTTTCGATTATAAAAAGAAATGGCCGAGAAAGAGTATTCTCTTTAATATTCGTGCATATTACCGTTATTATTTATAAAATAAAGTTAATAATTTCTTTTTTTAGTTAGTTTAAGAATTAGATAAGATATCTTATACAAGATATTAAAACATACGATTAGATATGTATGTGTGTATGTGTGTGTATGTATGACATTAATATTAGATTTAAATGTGAATTTGATAGATCAAGTCAATATTTGATATAATCATTCTATATCTTTTTATTTATAAAGATTTAATAAATCATTTGTACGAAACACAGAAGTTCCAAAAATGAATAAATATTTCAAATTTGCAAACATGTAATGTTTTGAATGCAAAACCCATGAAGATTTTATCTTGAAGAAAAAATTTTTTAGTCGAGGAAATACGATAACATTTTCGGTAGTATGCAAACTTCTTTTTTTTTTCTTTCTTTCTTTCTTCATTGTAGAAAATATTTCAAATAGGAAAAAATTTAAAGGAAGTTCCCCCTCTCTCTTTCTCTTTCTGTCGACTATTCGAAACGGGCTTCTATTCTAAAATACCGATGCGCTCTTGCGCGCCTTCTTTGGAATCCGAGGACAGCTGCAAGCGCATACCTGAACGATCCGGTGGCAGGGCTGTGTTGTGTTTGTTAGATGGTATATTAAGTCGATTCGTACTTAAGACCTCGTTTTTCATAGAATTTCGAGTACCTACTCTCGATTTATTTATTTTTCGATTAACTATATTTATTGTTTCTTTGTTCATTAACATGAACTTTCTGATAAAAAGCGAATCAATATATTTTATATAAAATATAATGAAAAATTTTCTCCTTATTAATTTGGATTTTTTTATTTAAAAAATGATTTTAAGATAAAAAAAAGTTTTATTTAAAAACAATTTTACGCTATGATTGGATAAAATTTTTCTATAGATTTAATATTTTTCAGATTAATTTAATACTCCACTTGCAATATCTATGTTAGAATTTCACATATATCGTGCAGAGGAAAGCTCATATTAAAAATATTCAATAGAACGGGTAGCGTGTTACGTATAGATTAGGTATAGATCATTGAATAAAAAAATAAACCTTCATGTACTATTCGAAAGTAACCTAATTATAACACTACCATTGTGGAGAAAGTAGGTACATATATATATATATAAAATGAGTAGTATCAAGCTCAAGTATAATAATACGTAAGAAGTTTTAATGTAATTCATTTTCCAAAAATAATACCATTTAAAATGGAAAATAAAATTATAGAAAATAAAATAGAAAGAGAAAGAAAGTAACTTTTACGTGAAAGGAAATATTGAACAATGTTCATATAGAAAGTTACCTTTAGTCTGTAAGAAAGCAAAAAGACGTATACATGTACGTGTATATAGAAAGAGAGAGAGATGAAAAGAAATAAAAAGAATAAAGGAACGTTTCATTGTCAGTGGCACGTTGCATACATTGCACCAAGCTAAAGATGCACTCATGTCGCTCGTTACACTACACCCAGTGTATAACTCCCAAGAGTAAGTGCATTGACTTCTTCTGCTCGATGATAAACGTTCGTCTTCATGTTCGAAAAGCTGGACTTCTCGATCTACTACGATCTTCTTTGTAGCCGGAAAAAGATGTGAGAAGGTCAGAGGATTTGGTGAGTTTTGTTTCGTTTTTAAGAAAAAAAAGAAATTTAAAAAAAGAAAAGTACAAGAAGGCGAACCGACGACGATGAATCGAACAAGTACGATCTTCCATTTTTATCCTCCTTTTATTTCACTTCTCTTCTTCTCTTATTCTTCTTTCGTCTTGAGATGGATTTGTCTGGAAGATGTACTCATCTTCGAATCCTCTCGACCCTTTTTTTCTTCAACCCTTCAACGAGCTTTTCGTTTAACATCGGATGAAATATTAAAAAAGGAAAAAAAAAAGCAAAGAAAAAATCCACTTATCACTTGAATACATGTATGTAAAGAGGTAAGGCATGGTGGGATTAAGAGGAAGTCTCGAATCGACGATGGTTCCTAATATTTCGAGGTCACGTCTCTTTTCACTTGGGAACATTTGCGAAGATTCCCGAGAGAGAGAGAGAGAGAGAGAGAGAGAGAGAGAGAGAGAGAAAGAGAGAAAGAGAGAAAGAGAGAGATGGTTTTTGTATAAAATAGTTTCAAATATTTTTAATAGCTTAAATAATAATTCTACTAATATACTTCAACTCATATTTAATAGTACTTAATACATATTTAATATAATAATAAATATTTTTTAAGACTTAAAAATATTTCGATTTTATAATTCAATTCTTTTCCTTTTTTTTTTTTTATATCTACAAGAAAATATTATTATATATAATGTATAAAACTCTTATATTATAACTTATAATTAGTAATTAATTTTGTATCGAAACAATGACAGATATATGTGTATGTGAAATAGAATTTAAATTACGTCATAATGAGTTAATAGAGAAAAGAAATGTACGATTTCGGAAATATTGGCGCAATTTGTCTTCTATCGATGACAACTGATGTATCATTTATGACAAAAATTCTCTGATAAATCTTAAAGACGATACGATTTCGAGATTGCTTATTTGCTAACATGATACGATTTGCTTCGCTTCTCGTACAATCCACCACATTAGTAGTTGTTAGTTTTACGAAAGGAGAGTCGAATGTACACAGCGCAGTACGTGGTAACGTCATGCGGTTTCACAGCCTTCGCCGTTACTAATTTCCCTCAAGATATGATACAGTAGTCAGGAATTTATTGTAATGGTCAACGTTAGTGCGACTCGCATCGCGTGAGAGATATATTATTAGCGAATCTCCATAAAAATCGAACGTGTATGATTCTTCAATGGTGTTTATTTAGCTTTATAATCGACTTTCGCGAATATAATAATCCGTCAAAATAATAAAATTTAATGGATATAAATATAAATCCGATTTAATATTTTATTTAAATATCTTATATAATATTAAACAAATATTAAAAATAAATTAAAAATTAAATGTCAATATATTAAATAATTATTTAACATTCAAAATAATATTAATTAAATATTTTATCATTTATCAAATATTTTTTGTGATAATTTTTTAAGAACGATTTTATTTTAACATTTATTTACGTTCGATTGAAATTTTCATCATATAACTTTTTATATTATTCTTTGGTATTTTTTTTTCTTTCTTTATTTTCAATTTTTGAGAGTGATAATAGAATCAATAATTTCTCAACAATTATTCGTCGCGATGAATAAATAAGGACGTTACCGGCTAGACGATTTCCTGCAACGATAACCCTTTCCCGCATCATCGAATTATTAGAAGTTATCGTGGAGCTGCCGCGTAGGGCAGGATACAGGTTCTTTAAACGCAGCCGAACGCAATTAATTAAAGCCGGATGCGGCGATTGACCTCTGGGTGGTTCGCCGGGGATCATCCGGAGGGTAGTCCTTTTATTTCGAACTCTTCCCAACTTTATCGTCATACCGTGATCGAGAACCCGATCCGTCCGGTCGAAAGATCGATGCGGGTCATCCTCTCGAAACTTGCACTTCATTTCTTATATGTTAACCAGTTTTATTAAATATTACCATAATATTATATATATATATATATATATATATATAATAATAATAATATATATATATATATATATATATATATATATATATATATATATAATGAATTAAGATCAATAAATTCAAGGGAATTGAATTAAGAATCATAGGGGATAATTCTTAGTAAATTACGTAATAATATTATCTAATTAATTTAGTTTTCACTAATGTTAATAATATTATTTAATTAATTGACAATACATTGTTCCTGTTATTCATACATCGCAAAGTAAATTAAAATAGATATAATTAAAATTTGCGATTAATTTGAAGTTATACAACTTTCTTTGTATTGAATATATTTTGAGATTAAAATCATATAAAGTTCTAAAGCATTGAATTGATTCATTAATGAAAGGAATGTATTACAAGTCAACCCAATATATGTAAAAATTTGGATTACATAGGAATACATATATAATATTTATTTAAAGATTCGTGCATAAGAAATACTACAAAGATCAAAATATGCAAACTATATATATTAAAATATATATATTATATACAAGATATATTACAAACATCAGTATCAAAATATACACACGTATTACATTTATATATACATTATATTAAATACACATGTATAATATATACATATAAAAAAGCATTTCGGCTTGAATTGAAAGTGAATTACAAGATAGAAAGAAAAAAAATATATATGCAGTGTGGGAATACAGAAAGTCTTTTTCAGAAGATTCTTCCTTTGTTCTTTGAAAGGAGAGCGCCTTTTAAGGAAAAGAAGGATCCTGACATGTCGGTGGTCCAACGTGACAGCACGAAGCCGAGTAGACGCGAGACTATTCGGTATTCATCATTCTTCGTTGTATTGTTTATGAGTGAATGGCAGGGACACAAAGAGGGACGCGATATGAGCGCATTCCTGAGCATACACTGTGATATCCCCCTTCGCAGGAAGACAACGAAGGGCGAAGGAGGAGGGTCCCAGAATGAATGGAAAACCTTTTCCTTCACGTGAAACTGCAGGAGTGTGAAAAACGCTTCGAGGTGCATATTTTAATTCTGCGGCGCGACAGAGAAAGTTGAAAAGTTCACTATCTATCTTTCTTTCTCTTTCTCTCTCTTTTTCTTTTTTTCTCTTTCTCTTTATCTTTAGCCTTTTTAAAGAAAAATTGTAACCTTCTAGCCACAACAGTTCTTCCTTATCTTCTTTATTTTTATATCTTTTATCTTTCAATTATGTAGTTAAATTTAAGAGTATTTTTTTCTTTAAATATATTTGATACATAAAATGAAAATATACAGTGAATTTGCAACTTTATCGTATTATTAATAACAATATTATTTAATAATTCAGTAATATTTTGTAGAGAATTTTTAATGTTCTCTCGAATTTAAACAATGCATTGTAATATTTCGTTTTTCCGCGTATCGATAATTTATAATAGATATTATTTTTTAATCAATAATATTTCGTAAATGTTACATTAATATTTCCTCGAACTTTGAATCGTGTTTTAATATTTAGCTCGCTGATAATAAAAATGATTTAAGTCATTAAATTTTATGTTTTGTTATATTGCATGTTCCATTTTTATACAAATTTATTCTGTTCATATAAGTAATCATCTCCATTGAAAATATGTATTTGAAAAAAGTAAGAATCTCACAGATAAATTAAAGCCCTTAAGACAAACGCGAAGAAGGTGCTTTTCTAGAGCAAGCGAAAGAATATAAAGGACGAAGAGATAAGATACAGAAAGAAAAAAGAGAGAGAAGGAAGAGAAAGTAGAGAACTTCTCATAAGGATGCAAGAAGCGAATATAACAAGCATCCAAGATCTATGCGTCGAGTTACTCCTTTTCCTTCTCACGATCTCTTTTTCCCACGAAAGGCGACTTTACTATTGCTACGTTTCTTCTTCTTCTTCTCCTCCTTCTCCTCCTTCACCTTTTTCTCCTCTTTACGATAAACGACGCGTTTCTTTCATCCTTTCTTCCTCTTTCTGTTTCTTTCTTCATTTCTTCATTTCTTTCTTTCTTCTTATTCTCTTCTTTCTCCTCCTTCTTCATCTTCTCCTTCTCTTCCTTTCCTCCTGCTCTTTCTCCTTCTTCTCCTTCTCCTCCTCCTCCTGTTCCTTCTGCTCCTTCTTCTTGTCTTCCTCTTTTGTCTTTGTTTTTCTTTCAAAAGCCAACGGAATATACTGTTACAAAAGGACGCACGGCTAACTGTAAAACATTCACCGAAGCATATACGCTCGCGAGCGTTTAAACGCGAGTAATGTTATCAAGCAAGCAAAACGCATCGAGATGGCAACGTCACCTGGTATACAAGCCATATATATATATATATATATATATATATATATATATATATATATGATGTATGTATGTATGTTTATATGATCCGTTCCTTCTTTTATATCTTTCACTTTTCGTGGATAACATAGGATTTCTAATTTGGTTTTAGCTTTGGGATTATTATTAATTCCATAGAGTTTGATTACATACTAGTAATATGTATATTCATGACATAAAATAAATCTTGAAAATGTTTTCTACTGCCTAACGTTATTTGAATTATTTCTATCGGTTATATGAATTCTTATTTGTTGATCTAATGTTAATTAAAGTATCTAATGTTATTTTAATTATTTTTATCTGGTATATGAATTCTTGTCATCGTATGTGTGAATTTTTATAAATTTTAAAGATCCCTACCATTTTTTAAGTAAGAAGTCATCAAATTACTTATTATAAAGTTGAGATTATTTGTGAAATTTTTGTTGCAAATAATCTCATTTTTAATATGAATTTTAAATCAATGTATTAAATTGTTTAGATGATAGAATTGATACACATATATATTTAGATTTTTATATGAGACGTAAGAATCCAAAAGAGTTTTTGGATATCTAACAAAACTTGTTTTTAACTGTATTATATAAGAACTTACTATATTAAATAATTTTAGTAATATAGTAATATAAATAGTTCTTTTCAAAGATAATCTTGTCTTATATTATATTGCATAATTAATTTTATTGTATAATATAATTTTAATAGTACACAATAATACTTTACTATATAATATTTATATAAGTAGTTTCAAAGATAAATATTATATTATATTATATTGAGAATATAACTTTAGTAATATAATAATATAAATAATTTTTCAATGATAATCTTCTTTCACAATTTATTTTCAAATTAATTATTTTAAAATAATTAATTTAAAAATTTTATTTCTATTATATTGAAAATATTATTTTATTAGAAATTGATAAAAAAAGAAAAAAACATACGTGTTTAAAATCATAGACAAATCATTTCTTTAAATTTTCGTTTCCTAAATCATAGAAAATTCATCTATGTGCGTGGAAATTAACGGGAAACATTTTCCCTTAGATTTTGTAGCATCGACCAGTTCTAACGTTTTATTCAAAGTAACAGTAGTTGTAGTAGTAATAGAGGTAACGGTGGTAGTTAATCTTTATTATCCACGACACGCGTCGTTTCAAACACGCAGCTGTTTATCTTCACTGGCTTTGCGTGTGGTATACTTATTTTGGATGGTTTTGCATGAGCCGTACATTTTGTATATGAAGAAGACTAAGAAATCAACAGAAATTAAGAGAGAATGAAAAAGCGTAGAAAATCCACTGAAATATTTATTTATTGATAATTTAACATGTTCCTACTAATATAACGAAATTAATGGAATAATAAATTAATTTGCAAAAAAGAAACAATAACTAGATTTTCAAGTTTTGCAGTTTTTTAATAGTCTTCGTTTTATATTCGTTATTAAATTATTATCGTCTTTCGAAACTTTTATTAACTATTTTAATTATTACATCGAATTTATTATTATATTTATTTTATATTTGAATAATAAATTCACTGTATTATATAAAATATTGGAGCTTTTACTTAGAATCACTTGTTATTATTAAAGATTATTAATAATTTATTATGAATTTCTAACTTTTTCGAAACTAATCCCTCTTTTAAGACGTTCGTAATTCGAAACATTCGACTTTTCCATTTTCCGTTCTACAGTAAAGTAACACGAACATTATATTTACTAAAAGTAGAGTAAAATAGTCGGACGGTAAAACAGACATATCTAACACACACACACACACATATCCAATTAACTTACTTGACCATTTCGTGCTTTTCTAATGCTATTTAATCGTTTTAAAAAGTCTTATCATCAACTAAAACAATTTCAAAGAAATAAAGTTACGAAGATCTGTTCGCAACTGAAACCGACATACATATAAGGAATATTATTTTTCTTTATTCATTTAATTTTATATTTTATTAATCTATTGCTCCACTTCTAATTGGATATTCTATACGCGAACGTATATCAAGATTTCTCTCGTTATCGTTCCAGTTAAATCTCTAATGAAAAGCAGCGATGCTCGCAACTCACTCTATGCTTGAATTCATTAAGAATCATTAAGGATCTAAGTGTAATCGAGTTTCGAGTTGATTAACGGTCCTACGATCGCGTGAATCGTTTTGCAAAGAAATTGTTCGTAAGTTATAACGTAAAAATCATGATGACTTAAGCAAGAGAGATTCGTTCTAATAACATAATTTAAAGACTATAAGAACTATTTTTCTTTCGTAATCTTTTCCTTGATAATAATTTTCTTTTTTTCGATCGTTAATAAAGTTGTAGAAAATATATAATTTCAGAATAGATCTTCAGTCTATCAGGTATAAAAATATTCATGTTAGAAATTATCATATTCATTTTTATTTGAATTACATGTTATTGACATTTGATTTTATTGAATTTATAAAAAGATCAAATGTATTAAACAAAACACGATACATGCTGAATAATTTTATGTATTATATTCTCAGTAAAAAAATTACACACACATATATATATATATACATATAAATATAATTAATTAAATGAACATACATATATACCGATTTACAACAAATTATTTAAACATTCGATATCTTAAATAAGTATTATGGAAAAAAAGAAACAATAAAAAAGAAGAAAAGGATTTCTATCTCGATCTTTACATAGGACAAAGTCGTATTGGGTCACTGGCATTCAGGTGTTCGTCCTCTGTGGAAAGAGGAATAATGAGAGGCACACGGCAAAGAGCCCCCCTCTCTCTTTCTCTCTCTCTCTCTCTCTCTCTTTTTTCATCTTCTCGATCCTCCTTTTCCTCCTGCACCTTTCGTTTCTCTCCGTTGAGTTAGGCTTGCCCCGAGTGACTCTTGAAAGTAACGGCACCTCGACTTCCCCCCCTCCCCCCGTTACCCGTCCTTTCCCGCTGCGGCACCATCGTTCTTAAAACTCGCCGTACACCACACCGATTCATCGCCTTAACTTCATGTCCGAATCACTTCCTCTCTCGACGACGCGTTCTTCTTCTTCATCATCTACTTCTTCCCGTTCGACGACTGGTGTATCACCAACTCGTAAAGATCATATCTTTGTGGAGCTTTACGAATTTTCGTCTTGATGATTCGATTTTACATCATAAAATACTTACATATATTTGTATGTATACGTATACGCGTACCTACGTGCAATTGTATATACATAGATTGTCCTATTTAAATCAAATTCGAATATCTGTGTAAACGTTAATAATGCAAAAAAGAAAAATGATGAAAATATATGCTGAATCATTTCAAGGGACACAAAAAAAAATTCATTTCTGACACAAATAATTCTTTTTATCGGTCGACACATAGAGGAAATATAAAATCAATTGTTTTTTTTTTTCTTATTTTTTTCTTCTTTTTTGTTTTTATATTATAATTCTTTTTTGTTTTTGATTGCATTGATCGGTGCAATTCGACATTATCTATGAAAATGTATTGATCAAAAAATTTAAAGGACATTTTAATTTAAATATTGCTAAGAAATTATCATTCTGTTACGAATGTTAGTTTTGTTTACCAACATTGTCAAACATTTTAATAATTATTATAATATTAATTATTATACATTTTAATAATTATTATTATACTATATTATCACACATGGGTTAATACTCTTTATAAAGAATGTCAAGTCTGTATCGATCAATATAATCAAAAACGTATGATACAATTTAAAAAAGAAAATACAATTGACTTTCATTGTCGACCGCAAAAATTATACGGTATTATTTGCCTTTTGAAAAGATTCAAATTTTATTTACTACATTTCTTGGTATTATCAATAGTTTCACAGATGTACAATGAAATTTATTTGAATAGGATATCCTATATATACATGAATGTATGCATATATGATTTTATCTGTGTATATATGTGTGTATATTAGAAAAGTATCTCTAATGACTCAACCTACATGTTATCAATGATACGTTTGAATGACGCACTTCCGACCAGGTATGTAGAATAACTTTCGTCGACCGATTCGTCATCGATTTCCTACTGCGTAGATTTTGTATAACCTTCTCATTAATCGTTATTTAATCAAACGAGATTCTATTATGCTGATGATTATAAATTCAGATCTTATTGAATGGTTTCATGAAGTATCAAAAATGATTCATACGTCGTAAAAAAGTTAACTTTTCAAAATTACACGAATTTTAAGAGGAAATTAAATTATTATAAAATTTTAGTTGAATGATATTTAATTAAGAAAATTCTTAGGATAGAATTGAAAAAGTAGAAAGATTACGTTGGGTTTATATTGTAAACGGATTTATGTTTATTCAAAATAATGATTAAGTACGTAAGTACTCGTAAAATTTCATTCGTAAATCTATCGATGATTCCAACTAAATCAAGGTGATCGATGATCCAAAGTGAATTACTATTGAGATTACATCAAAAAGTCGTAGAAGCGATATGAATTTGCATGGTTTCCTATGCATGACCCGATTCGATTTTCTGGGTCATGCGGTACTAACGTGAACTCTCTCTCTCTCTCTCTCTCTCTCTCTCTCTCTCTCTCTCTCTCTCTCTCTCTCTCTCTCTCTCTCTCTCTCTCTCTCTCTCTCTCTCTCTCTCTCTCTCTCTCTCTCTCTCTCTCTCTCTCTCTCTCTCTCTCTCTCTCTCTCTCTCTCTCTCTCTCTCTCTCTTTCTTTCTTGCGGCTTTACGTGATACACTGACGTAAGTTCTAAAAATCTACGACGAGAAACTCGAGGTCTTTTAAGATTTTCCTATGAGAAAATCGTTATTAACAAATCACTCGATCTTGTACATACATATTTTATTATATACTTTTTTATTTTTGATAACTTATTCATTTCTCTTCTTTTTAGTCATCTCTTTTATTTAATTATTATTTGTATTTGCGATTAAATACGATTAAATATTTGAATGTGTTTTGATCGATTAAATTAATTAGTATGAACTGTTGAATAAAATTCTTTTGTACATGCAGTCATTGGAATCCGATTTTTTTTGTTTTTATTTTTTTTCAATCAAAATTTGATCATCCCAGTTTATAAATGATTGCTCCATAGGCTGTGGATTTATAATATTTTTCGATGGTATTCAAGATCATAAAGTATTACTTCTACTTATTTAGTTAGTATTTGTATTAATTAATAGTAAGTACGTTGTAAAATAACTAATCAATATATATGATTATTTTGGTCAGAATAAATAATAAAATTTGGATTGCGTTTGGTTTGCGTCACTTATGTTACGTATTGATATTTTATTACTGATCCATTTCTTATACTAACCAAATGTTTGAAAATATTGTCCCAATAAATAACAGCCATGAAGTATGCCTTTTTCTTCTTTTTTGTATTAAAAATTTACAAAACTCGACTTTATCTAGTTTAATAGTAACTATTCTAAAAATTTCATTTGCTTAAAAATTTTCAGATCGCCAATATTTTTGATATTTAACACATATTTTATGATTTAAGAAACATTTTAATATGTTCTTCGTACTGGAAAACGTTCAAATTTACTCGACGTAATATTAATTTATCAAATATTCTGCTTCAGTTCGTAGATATAATACAAAATCGGGAGGATTGTGAGCGTTCTTATATCGAACTGTGCTTGGCTTTGTTATAATTTGGTTACTCCTTTCGACCCGATACGATGCAGCTGCACTCTTCTATACTCCTATACGTCCTCGATCGGGCTTCGTTCGATATATACTCGTTCGTTTCAGCTGCTCTCCATGATCCATAAATCGGAACAAGGGTTCTTGAATATTTCCTCGTGGCAATATCTTTTTCAACAATCGACTTCGATATTTATCAAGAAAAATTTTTACAATAGATTTTCGTTTAATTCGCAAACAATTTTTCAGACCGTATTTTGTATACTTTAGTTCAGTTTTTCTAAACTCATGGACCACGGTCCAATATTGGATCCTTTTGAATTTTTAATAGACAGCAAAATTATTAATTTAATCTTTACGGTAAAAAAAGGAAAGTGATTCATTTACAAGAGACTTTCCAGAAAATTTTCGTAGAATGTTCTTCCAAAGTCCTATCTTTAAAATAATATACAATAACTTCACTCTATCAGGTTCGTAAAAATATATTATAAACATTTGAGTCGCAATAACATTACGAACAAATGTGTTGGATCGAAAGGTAAAAAGATTAAGAGAAACTGTTTTAGCTTATTTCATTATATTCTATTTCATTTGTACTTGTTAAATTTAAATTTATTTTATTTCATCTCACATAATCGATTAAAGACGAAAATTTGTTTAAATTCGCGGTCAATTTGTCAAATAAAATTTAAAGATTCAATCCAATTTTTTTTTTCAAATTCTTTATATCTCGAAATATAATCTCTAATTGACGATTTTATTCTTATCTTTATTCAGTCGTTTCATTTCAAATCATTTTATTTTATTTTGTCATACGAGATCGATTATAATGAATACGATAAATAAATATTTCATCGCTATTATTTCAACAGGAAATGAAAGTATACTTTTAAAGATACAGATCACATAACGTTTAAATCTGATGGCTTTAAAGCAACGATGTTTTATCATGTAACAGAGAGATAAAAGCATCGGTTGCAAAGTACGATACGATCGAATCGCGAGATAACGAGTAAAGATAAGAATGAAGAAAAAAACGTAACAACGTAGACGAGGAGATATATTCATTCACGATTTTCCTTAGGATCGATTAAAAGTAAATCATTCTAGTCTCGAATAGTAGTAATTTGTTCTCTCTCGCTCGCATTACACGCAAACACATACACACACACAAACACATACATACTTAGTCACTAACGTTCTCTGTTAGGGTCATTGAAACGAGCATGACGTAAGCTGATGTGTATCGCCATAGGGAGAAAGGATTTTGCTCGCCTAGGAGATCGATAAACTCTAGACGCGAAATCTTTCATAGGTTTAACCTTGGCAAATCGAAATTATGACTCTTTTATATCTGCTATCAAGAGAGACACAGATCCCTCATTTATTCTAGCACATTCGTCAATATAAATTACAAAGTCGAATAACATTGATCACGTATTTGTATTGATACGCATGCATATAAATATATAGATATATAACGTGTATATGTGTGTCGTGTACATATATGAGATATTCATGTATAAATGTATCTACATGTTTAAAGGGAACGACGGTGAGTCTATATATTCACGCTACTTTATGAACGACATTATAACAGTAAATTCAACCATAATCTCCGGTACCATCGAATTTGAGATCTTATGAGAAAAGAGTCATGATTTGAGAAAAAAAAAATAAATAAAAAGAAAAGATTGATCTTGCGAATACAACAGATACTTATGATTAAGGTGAAATGATTTAATGATAGAATTGATGGATTTTATGGAGATAACGAAAATAAATCGAGTAAACATCGGGGATAGTTGTCAATTTTGTAGATAAATAAATCATTCATTTTATTTTGTTTATTTCCAGTGCTTCGTTTACATGCATTTACGTTATTTTTGAATCGAGAAGACTCACGCCATGATATAGATACGAAATTGCATCATGCTACACGTAGTTGCCCAAGTCTGAGGCAAAGGATTTGTCGTGACTCGAATGTCATCTATTTATGTGTATCGCCTTCTCTCTTTCTTTTTCTCCTTATAGCTCGCTGACAATCGGGACTGAAAGCTTTGTCTATGAAGAGCTCATAAATGTGAACTTTTCTTTAATATCACGGGATTCTCACCAATAATCTAACTTTAATGTTCGCAAAATTGAATCGTCTTTTTTATTGTCATTAATATTCCTTTCGTAAAAATCTTTTTTCCCTTTTTTTTCTTTTTTTCTTCGTCAATTACAATTAATTTCTTGGTAAAATTGATAAAATTCGATGATAAATCTCGCAACGTCATTATTGTAAATTCGATTTTTTTGAAAAACAAAATTATATAACGTGAAAAATATTTAACAAGCATTAATCTTCAATATAATCGTCAATTAATTTTGTTTCGAAAAAATAAAATTTGATGTATGAATATATAATTTCAATGTTACATGAAAGAGTTTTCGAGCTGATTGTTATTAGATATATAAAAAATGACACGTATAAAATGAAAAGAAGAAGAAACAAAATTTCTATCGTAATTTTATCCGTTTTAATGAAATTTGTTTTTAAACGACTACTTCGGCAGATGTTTTCAAACGGATGATTATTTCTTTGGACCATTTTCTTTTTCATCGTGAATGTAAGCGTGAATACAAGCGATTAATCAAGGATCCTTTGCGATCTTTCTTTTTTCTACGTCAAGCGCTTCATCCTTTTAATGAGACTATCGTGAATCGTTCATAATCATTACGCAATAAGAGCACGATATTTCACGGTGTTGCTTGCACGGAAGCTCATTTCTCGTATGTGCTATTATTAATCTCCAATTTTCGTCAGTTGGTTGAATTTGAATTTGTGTTTAACTCTTTATATCGTCATGTAACGTCAAAGTCACATATTTATATATTTGCCGAATTTTATTCTTTTTGTTTCTTTTTTGGCTCATAAAAAATTAATTGTTCGAATGTTGATGTTCACTGATCAATTAAAAAATTATAATTATAATTATAGTATTCGTATATTTATATTAGTATAAGATATATATAAAGAGGAAGAGAGAGAGAGAAAGAATTTAAGATTATATATTTATAATTTATATTATTACATTTATATATTTATACATCTTAAATGTTTCGTTTAACTAACCTTTTTTTTTGTAGATACGAAATAAACTTTCAAAACAAAGAGTTGAGAAAAAAAAGTTAAAAAACAAAAACAAAGCCACGTGTGTTTCTTTCGATAACGAAAGACAACAGATGTAAAGCGAAGACTTCTTGAAGCGAATCAAACGGGGTATGATCGTGTTCTAAATCAGAAAATAGAATTTCGTGAAGGGGAGACTCTCGATTTGCATCGGTGTTGTTTCACGCAGGAAGTCACAGAAATGACTTTCCTCTATAAATATTGCAGTCATGCGTGGGTGTGCATTTCTTTGTAAGCAACAATGTATATGCATTTATGTGTATACATTAGTATGTTTGTATACATGTTGTATACGTGTATTCCCTTTATTGCAGCGTCTACCGGACACGAATCGTTACGTCGAATCTTTCGTCGTTCCAGCTTTGCTCAGGAAGATCGCTCGTACCCGATAAAAAAAAAAAAATAAAAAATTATGGAAGACCGAAGGAGAAGAAGAAGAAGAAGAAGTTAGAGCCTCGCGAGCGGAACGTGCATGAATAAGTCTTTCTTCCTTGGATAACGCATCCTCGGCGAAACCATAATCGGCTTTCTAAGTTTTTCCTAATATCTTTTCACCGACATTCGCTTGCTTCCTTGATGATTTTTTTTTTCTTTCTCTCAAAATTTTATGTGCAACATTATATATTCTAATAAAATTTAACGATTTTTATTTTCGTCACGTTTCTAAATTGGATAACTTGTTATCCTCGACGAAGATAAAATTTATAAGTTATATTATAAAATTTGTTTTATTATTTTTGTCATTT
Source organism: Vespa crabro (assembly GCF_910589235.1). NCBI lineage: Eukaryota > Metazoa > Arthropoda > Insecta > Hymenoptera > Vespidae > Vespa > Vespa crabro. Next base: position 10,496,172 of record NC_060956.1, on the reverse strand, counting down.
TCTTTAATTATCGTTTAATCAAAAATTTAGACGTACTAATTTAGTAATTTTTTTAATACTTCCAGCACTTTGTTCGTGTATATCCTTTTTATAAAATTGGAATATAGATTTCTGTTCTATTTCTAAGTTTACATATTATTAATGATAATGTACTTTCTCTATTGTATATTAAAATCATATTTATACAAGATTAAATTTTACATGGTGTACATTTTTGAAAGTATTCGTACATAACACGTACATAGAAGGTCCTTATCTATTATAAAAGGAAGAAGAAAGCAGCGCAAGATTGTCTTTTTAGATTTTGTCGGGTAAAGAAGCGTTAAAATTCTCGAAGACAATGGCCTCCGGAAAAAAGAAGAGAGGAGGATGCAGGACGAGAGTGAAGATTTGGAAAGTACTTGAAGGGAAGAGGAATCACAGATCGGTGATTAGAACGAGGAAAAAGAAAAAAGAAGAAGAAGCCATGTTTTCTGCGCATCTACGGATTCTCGTGAGTTGAATCAAAAGAAAGAAAGAAAAGGAAGATAGAAAGAGAGAAAAAGAAGAAAGGAAAATGATGGAAGAAAAGGAGGGCAAAACGAAACCATTAAGATTTGATCTATTAACACGCTACGTCAATTACGAATCTTCTAACCGTGGGAGAAAATCTTCCGATTCTTCTTACGTGTTATCCATTAATTTTGGTCGATCAGTAAACTACACGAATCTTCAGTTATTTTTTTTTTTTCTTTCTTTTTCTTTTTTTATTCTTTTTGTTTGTTTGATAAATTTCATTATTAATATTTTCGTATTGGACCAACAGATATGTAGGTATAAATAAATAAGAAAATACTGACTGAAAAGTACATTTAATTATTTATATTCACAGATTACATTTTTTAATAAGTGTAAATCATTCATTATCATACAATTATATACGTAGAAATTTTAATGTAAAGTATTTATATACTTATTCGCATATGCTATGCAAAACATGAATTAAGTAAAATCATAGAATTTCTCTATACGTATTTTCTACTATCGTTAATATAAAAGGAGGATTAAAAAAAAATCGACATCGTCGATTAAGTCGAAGGTAACTCGTTGGATCGGCAAAGAAGGGCAGTAGAAAGAGGGGAAAAAAGAGAGAGGGAGGGAGAGAGAGAGAGAGAGAGAGAGAGAGAGAGAACTTCCGGTGTTCAGGGCTGTACATCCACATCTCTTGTGTTCGAGGGACACAAAGGATGTACATCGCGTGGCGAGGCTAAACAAGCCATCTACTTTTCGTGTCGATTCTCTAAAGTTAGAGGACGGAATCGGTCCTCTTGCCAGATGATGCTGAAAAAAGAAAAAAGAAAAAAGAAAAAAAAGGGAGACTCATAACTACAGTATAAAAAATCTTCAGAAATTTCGGCCTCGAAAATTCAACTTTATAGTTTACTATATTCTCTATTTATTCTATATTTATATATTATGTTTTTGAATAATTTCATTTATGTATAAATACGTGTCGTGTATGTATGTTTTATTTATTATTTATTATACTAATAATTCATTACATTGTTATTAAATTATTATACGTATCTTATAAGCGTCTTAATTCGTAATTTCAATTTTTAAAAAATCAACTTTAACGAATCAATGAAATATCACATAAGATGATAAGAAGAAAAGATAGTAAAACACATTTCCATGTGTACATAAATTATTATACATATACAATATATAGATATACATTTCTGTTTCAAAGATAATTATAATATTAGTATAATTATTAAGATTCGATCGAGAAATATTACGTGAATCATGTTCATCGATGTTCTATTACCAATAATTTAAACTCGAGAAAACATAGTAAAGTATTGTACGTGGATCATCATATTTCAACTCTGATCACTGCTCATACGGTTCTTATGATTTTCACATCATATAGACGACTTTATTTTGAAATCTGGAACGCTGGCAATGACGTACTATGCGAACAGTAATGTTCCTTCAACTTATTTCTTTTTATTTTTATCCCCTTCTATCTCTCTACGTTTCTGACCGATCACGGAATCCATTGCAATTAAAGGTAATGTGAGATTCATTTTGTTCATTTCGTTCGTAAGTTTTGTACCACGCTGCGCAAACTGGTTTCTAACAAGTGTATTGAATTTTTCTTTTCAAATACCATACAGCATTGCAACTTCAAACTGGAATCGTATAATATCTATAATTTTATAACTCACCAACTGCTTTCATAATTCTCATTTCTTTTCCTCTCTTTCTTTTTTCTTTTTTTTTTACGATACACTCAATCACATTCTTTTTATTAAATTTACAACTTTTTATACATTGTACAAAGAGATATCGATAAACGTTGACCGTGACATAAAAGAGAAGAAAGTAGCACGGTTGTTCGTTGTAAATTGACTTAGAGAAAAGTTCGCGACCCTTTAATCCAGTGCAATATAACATATTTGTTACTCGTACAACGTTTACGATTCTAAATAAGTATTAAGGGAAAAAGAAACAAGTTGCCTGCGTGTATCAATAATGAAAGAAAATAGTAATTAAAATGAATAATAATAATCAAAAAAGAAAAAAGAAGAAAAAATTTCAATAGTACCAAATTGGATGTGGGGGTTCCTAAACGTACAAGTTACATTCCTGTTCCACAAGTGAAACTGCGCTATGAGTTATATATCATTCTAACGACATAAGCGTCGATGGTTCATCGTGTTGTAGTCACTATCCGTAGGGAAATTCGCGCGATTTGCAAAGAAATACTTGCACGAAATATTCGTCGTTGAGCGTTAACCTCGACCCTCTCTTTCTCTCTTTTCTCTCTCTCTCTCCCTCTCTCTCTTTCTCTTTCTCTCTCTTACTCTTCTTACTTATTCTATAATATCTATCCAATCGAGAGAGTCTATCTGTTTCTCTTCTTTTCTCTTTCTCTTCTCGTTCTCTTTCTAACTTATATGTGGGAATAAGAAGAGACAAGTCTCTTCGTGTTGCATTGTATTCAAATGAATCTTCGAGACTTTCCTATTCCTCTCTCACTCACTCACTCATTCTCTCTCTCTCTCTCTCTCTCCCTCTCTCTCTTTATCTTTCTTTCTTTGTCTTCTTTTCTGTTTGTTTCTTCTTATTTATCATCGTTATTTTGCTCTCTCTATCGTTAATAAACGTGAGGAGGAATCATGATTCTCCCCATTTTTCTCAACGCATTTATTTTCTTTTACAATCGAGTCACAGTAAGGGAGCTGTAAGCTTCTGATAGGAAGCCCTTCACTTTCGAACAAGAAAACTCGCACGAAGCCGAGTTCACTTTTATACGCTTCGCGGATCGTCCATGCTACGTTGCTTTCGTTGGCTTCGAACAATTCTGTTGAAAAATATATATATATATATATATATCGAAAAATATGAAATATCCGATTGCTTGAGGAAAATTCCCTAAGAAGGAAACATTGTTTACTTAAGAAATATGTAGTTCGAAAGTTTCTTGTTATTTCGATTTTAGTTGAAACAAAATTTTTTATCTGCTCATTTTTTTTCTTCAGTTATTGGTAAGTAACTACGAGATTCAACTGAAAGAAATTTACGAGCGACTGACGTTGAGTATTAAAAGAATTTTTATGACATCACAAAAGTAGGATAATTATCGGCATAGAATCTCTCTCTCTCTCTCTCTCTCTCTCTCTTTCTCTCTCTCTTTCTCTCTCTCTCTTTCTATTTTTCTCTCTTTTTCTTCTTGTCGGAAAATCCACGAAGAATCAGACTTTGGACACGGTACGTTATATTGTCCGTACGATTTTTACGTACATACAATCGTAAGTTTTGAATTCTTATGACTTGTAAGGAATAAGCCGTCCACGTCCTACATACACCTAATTTCCTGTTCATTCCTCCTGAACATTCCAATGACCCACTGAATGTCCACGTGCGATAAAATTTTCTTCGTGTACTTGTTATTTATTCTTTTTTCATTACTTTTAAACAATTGTAAATGTAATAAAATACAAAAATACTCAATTGATTAAAAAAAATTAAGACTTATATATGTATTTAATTTCTCAAATTTCGTTTTCATCGAATAAAAAAAGAAAGAAATGTATGCAAAAGCCGATACACATAAATTCTAATATATATGAATTCAAAACAAAAGTAACTATTAAAAACAGAAAACATGATAATTCATTAATTTATTTATTATTACATTTAACTTCATTCATTAAAGTTCGGAAAGATGATGTCGTAAATTTCAATATATAATAATTCAAAATAAAAATATCTATTGAAACGAAAGAAAGAGGAGAGAAAAAGAGAGAGAAACAGACAGAAAACACGATAATTTACCGTTTATTTACTTCTGCATTTAATCTCATCCGTTTCCTGTCACCAGCATACCGACTACACCAGTCTCGTGTTTCTTCAAGAGAGAAGATGAGATTAGAAAAAAGAAATATATATATATTAGAGATGAGTTAGCTGCGGAAACGATGCAGAGAACAGGGTAATAACGTTTGAAACAGCCGCGATGAGAAATCGCGATTTACGATCTCGCTCAGTCGAAGAGATCTCGCCTAATTGCTTGGCTCAAAGCAAAGGCTAATATTACAGTGGCCGAAGTTTATTATTATCGACGTTTTTTAAATTACATTATTTGCCGTAGATATTCGTCATAGATAACTGTACGTACAAAAATAGATCGATCAAAAACACGTCACAATAATGATAGCAGTCGAAAAAAAGAAAAGAAAAGAAACGAAAAAAAGATTAATCCAAGAAAGAATTTTATAGTTGAGAGTCGATACAAACGATAAACGATAAGATTTTAGGTTGCATTAATTATAATTCTGTGAAGGAGACATGACATTTTATGTCTCGGTAATTTTCAAACTTGTTTCTAGCGAAAAGTATTTTATTATCTATTTACCATTTTTCTTGAATATGATTTCGTGAACATTTATTGATAGACGATAAATTTCTTTAGAGTTCTTTATAATTCATAAATAAAATTTAGTATTATTTATTCTATATATATATATATTATTAAAGATATTGAATTTATCATATAATTTATAAATGATATAAAAAGTAATTGTAAATTAATAAATAATATATAAAAATAAATAATTATATCTAAGTTATTAAATTTATCTTAAATCATTTATTAATAATTATTTTCCTATTTATATAATATAATTATGTACACACCGATGGAATATATATTAGAAATGAACGTGTTCAAATAATTGTATTTTTACGATTTTGATCAAGTGAAAATTTTATTTATTTCATATTAGATTTGATAATGTAATTGTGGTGCCTATATGCCTACGATAAATACCGACTCTCGAAGAGAGATTATCATAAGGAGGAAGGAGGGTAGCTATCGGTAGGCATTAAAAGGAAATTCCCTGATGTATTATACACGTCGGTCTCGTACGCATAAATTCTAAGACACGGTGTATTTCCATGGGAGATAAAGAAGGAGGTGTAGAAAAGGGAGCGTGTGCATCGACCTCGTATTCGTGGACGAATGCCAAGTCCTCACGATCCTCGATTTCCATCGTAAAAGAGGAGAAGAAAGAGAAGGAGGGGAGGCAGAAGGTCAATGCTCTAATGTATCGTATTTCGTTAGCAGGGAAACTAATCGATCGAAGTAATAGTGATTGTGATATTCGTTGCATGAATATTTTTT